>NW_005842853.1:15375-52837 GCF_000455745.1 Alligator sinensis | reverse complement strand
GCCGTGTGGGCGGGGGGGGGGGGGGTGACGAATGCCAACCAGTGGTCGTCAAGCACCCGCAGACACCACCTGCAGCAGCGGTTGCCAGCAGCATAGACCGCCTGCAGACACAATGGTGTTGGTGAGCGGCGAGCACCCAGTCGCCACTGGCAGTGGCCGTGTTGCCTTTTCACAGGGGGTGCACCGCCATGCTCAGGAGGTGCACATGCACCCCCTACTCATCACCAATAACCACATAGTAGCATCTTGGCACAGTTTGCGCCATGCAATGCCACTGTGCAGTTGCTGACTGCCCAGTAGCCTGACATCTCATGTAGATGCACCCTGTATGTAGGAAAAAAACTCAGAATACTTGATTACAAAACAGACCAGCTTTCTAGCACACTTCTACCAAGTTTCCATTGGTAAATCAAGCAGTTATGCTTGCTTCTTGCCCATTGCCAAGTAGTTTCTTTATGTGCATCTACAAGATGGCTGGCTTCTAAATAGGAGTCATTCATAGTGGCAGAGAGAACCCTTAGCTAACAGAAAAAGCATAATTCAAAACTTCAGGGAATCAGTTCTTTGCCATTGTTTCCCCAGAAATGGAAATCAATGTCCATACCCAAGCTAACCTTTGCTTCAGAAAACTGATTACTAATTTCATTCTTTCACATGCTGAGCAAAACAAAGAGACTCTAGTCCCCATCTGAACTCAGACCATCAATGACAATTCCCGCTAGGGCAACTTGTTTAAAAAAAAAAAAAAAAAAGATTCCACATTAGAAAAGAATGGTTACCATGAACACCCCTCTGCATAATGTTAAGCATTTTTCCTGCTCTTAAGTACACTGTTTTTTTTAAAGCAGCACAATCTGAATTCCAAAAGGAAGGGAAGTGTAGACTTCTTCCTAAGAGCTTCTTAATAAGACATTATTTGGGGTGCTACTAATTTCACAGGGTCTACTAGGTTCAGTGCCAGAATAACTACAAGAAAATACACTCTCATACAATGTTTTTTCCCCCAGTAATACATTCCCAAAGGAATCCAGGGTCTTCTCTTCCTCCAAGTGACATCAATGAGAGTTTGCTGTTGACTTCATTGGGAGCAGAATTAGATGCAATTCATGTACTGATCATTTTAAATGGCAATATTTTTTAAACTTTAACCAAGAAGAAGCAAAAGGACCAGATTTTTAAAGGCATCTAACAGAGCAGACGGGCACCTAATGGATCTTGAACTGAATGGGAATTTGATGCCTAGTGAAATATTTAAAGCACCCACGTGCCTGTCTATTTTTCTGGTAGCTGAATCCCTTTGAAAGTTTGGCTCAAAGTTACCACCAAAATTTTTAAGAACGTATATGGAATACACTAAGCATAGCATTAGTCATGCTTGCTGTAGCATAATCTTTTTATGTATAGAGCAAAGCCTTCTTATACCATTGTTTTGTGTGTTTCAAAAAGTTCTGTTTGCACATTTACAAAAGCTCAAATTTTTCCTCTGTGTTTTGATTCACAATTCTATTGCTTTTTTTGGTTTCTTATTCAGATAATATCTGATATTTCTCCTGACCCAAGAGCTAGAGTACAAATCCAGATCAGAACCCAGGAGTACAATAAGGAGTCAAGGGCTCTGCCTACCCCACCACTCAATCCTTCTTAAGTGGAACAAAAAAATGGAGTAGTTCTGGTCACTCCACAGCCTGAAAGTTCACATAAAGAATAACGAAGTGCATGTTTGTCACAGGCTGGCTAGGCACTGCGAGTATATCAGCCATTAGGCTTCTGGGTTCGGGATCAAGGAGGCAAGTCGGGAGTGAAGGAAAGGCATTTTTACTTATAGCTTAGCATACAACAGTTAAACAGAAAGGTTAATGCAACAAACAGATAGTACAGTAATAAAGAGGTAATAGTGAATTATAACAACAAATAGATAGAATGACAAAGAGTTCCCACATGGGGTTGGCAACTTATCGGCAGTCCCTCTATGCCAGGTGCATGCCAAGTTGTTCCAGCGAAGTCAGGTGTCCCCAATCAATGCTGTCCGAGGGGTCACCGGGAAGATCCCTTGGTCAGGATCCGGTCCTCACTCACACTGGGAGTTCGGGGTCCAGGCTTGGTACAGCAATGCTCCTTCTACCTGGTCACTTGACATGTGCATTCCTTTATGCCTTATCTTATGCTAATCTGTTGGCTTTAGAGCCACTCACAATCTTGCCCTATAGCTGTTACCCTATGGGATTAAAAAGTGTTAGAAATTATCATGAAAGGTTACCGCCCAAACTCAGGTTCACCCAATAAGCAAATTACACCACATTAATTTGAGGTTTGAAATTAGCATTACTCTGCCCAAGCTCAACCCCTTGGTTTCTTAATCCTTGGAATGTGCTAATTATATTAGGTGGTCAGATCTTGTTATGGCTGACATTTAAAAAACCTGTTAGATCAGCTAATATTGTGGTTCTGCTTATTTTTGGGGCCCAGTCAGTCCCATAGTAGTTAAGGGTCAGAAGGGACCTAAATAGATCATCTAGTCTGACCCCTTGCCACTGGCCGGAGCACACGCTGGGATCACATGACCCTAGACAGGTGTTCATCCAACCTCTTTTTGAATTTACCCAAGGAAGGAGCAAGGACTGCTTCCCTAGGAAGTTGGTTCCAGATCCTAGTCACCCTAACAGTGAAATAGTGCCTCCTACTCTCTAACCTGAATTTATTCTCCAGCAACTTCTGGCCATTGTTCCTTGTCACCCCAGGTGCTCCTGGGGGGAATAGGACCCTTCCTATTTGCTGCTGATCTCCCCTAACAAGTTTGTAGGCAGCCACCAAATCCTCCCTCAGCCTCCATTTACTGAGGCTGAACAGGTTCAGGTCCCTCAGCCTCTCTTCATAGGTAGAGGGGGAGTATCACCTCTCTGGACTGGCTTGAGATGCATCTTTGGATGCACAAGGTGCGGTTGGCTTTGCTGGCTACGGTCTGGCATTGGTGGCTCATGTTCATCTTGTAGTCAATAATGACTCCAAGATCCCTTTCCACCTCTGTGCTCCCCAGCTTGTATGCGTGTTGTGCATCCAAAGATGCATGTTGTGGATTCCTTCTCCCCAGGTGCAGCACCCTGCACTTATCCACAATGAAGTCCATTCTATTACCATCCACCCACTTGGGTAGTCCGTCTAAATCCAATTGCAGCCTCTCTCTCCCTTCGAGCATGCTTACCTCTCCCCACATCTTGGTGTCATCGGTAAACTTGGACAACGTGTTTTCCAGCCCCTCATCCAAGTCCCTGATGAAGATGTTGAACAGTGTAGGCCCCAAGACCAAGCCCTGGGGGACCCCACTATTCGCATCCTGCCAGGTCGAGTATGACCCAGCCACCACCACTCTCTGGGTGCGCCCCATCAGCCAATTTCTAACCCATCCAACTGTGTAGGCATCAATGCCACAGTCGCCCGATTTATTAATGAGAATGGGGTGAGAGGCAGTGTCAAAGGCCTTCTTAAAGTCCAGGAAGACTACATCCACAGCGACACCATCATCCAGGGATTTAGTTACCTGGTCATAAAAGGCCATCAGGTTGGTCTGGCAGGACCTGCCTTTGATGAACCCATGTTGATTTCCCCTGGGCATGATCTCCCCTGCTGGCCCCTCACAGATGTGATCCTTGAAAAAATTTTCAAGGATTTCCCCCCCCATGATCAGTGCAAACAGTTAGATTCAAACTTTGGTTAAATTGTGACAGACGAATTCCATTTGTGGGTTGCAAACTTGCAAGCTTTGCATTAGCTAATCTCAACTGCTAGACAACTGCCTGGATGTCTCCAAGAGCATATATTTATTGCTCATGATAGTAACCCCTCTGGTTCTGGCCACCACACATGTTTGAACATAAAAGTTCTCATTCCTGAAGCCTTTGTTTTGCTGGAAAGTGACATTTCTGCTATCAGCAACCTAGGGATCCTGTTCTTACCTTCCTTTAATGGGAAGACAAATTAAATAATTGAACATGTGCATGTGGCAGTCTTGCCAGAGGCGGTCCGGCTTGACAATTTGAGCCAGATGGCTCCGGCTGATTGGACGGGCATTCTCCTTCCCCACCAAGCAAGAGGAGGAGAGAGGCTTGCCCCACCCTGACCTAAGTGGTGAAGTGAAAAAGAGGACCAAGGGGGAACTACCCCTTCAGGCTTTCCCATTGATCCATTCCCAATCTGGGGGCAGAGCCTTGAGAAGGAATAAAAGCCCATGTGCTGAGCACACAAGTGGCTTCAACTAAGGACGATGAAGATGGGCTACAGAACAGCTAGTAAGAGCTGACCAGCAGGGCAGAGCAGTTGCCCCAGAAGTGGCCCCAAGACACCCGTGCCGAGTGGGAGGCAGCAGATGGCTGCGTCCCAGCCCCACCATGGGAAGAGCTGCGTCATCAGTGCACAGATCAATGCATGGAAGGTCCAGGAGCGGATGGGGCCTCAGCAGCTTCACGAGGCAGTATTAGTCCTCAACCATGCACAAGGCAGGAGCCCTTGATGCACAGGGCTGGAGAGCTGAAGGGTTCAACATGGCTACAAGAGGCAGTTCAGATCCCCAAACCTGTTGGAGGCAGGTGGCCCCTTTGGTGCACAGGGGGCAGAGAGGCTGAGTGGCTGCGCAAGGCAGCTTGGGCCTTTCTGCAGCAAGCAGCAACTAGACAGGTTGACCACCCTAGTGAGGGAGGACACCCCACATTCAACCCACAAATAGAGATGAGCCTAGCCCTTCAAAAGCTGCTGGATGTTGTGAGTTACCTAGGAAGGGGATTTTCACAGGGGAGGAGGGGCCCTCCACATTTTGGGTAATCAAAGGGAAGCCCCTGATGGGGAGGGTTGGCCATTCACCCTTGGGGGTAGAGAGGAATCTAGGGCCCCCTGTTTGTTAAAGGGGGTTTCCATGGTTACAGGCCTCCTCCTAGTCAGGCAGCCTAGGAGGGTGATGGTGTTCCTTTTAGGTAATGGAATCCTTCTCCTGGTACCATTTCTTCTTTGGGCACAGCTGCTGTGCCATTGTTGAGTTTGGATTCCTCATGTTGTTGGGATTTTTGCATCCTTACTGTTGTATTATAAGAGGACTGTAAGCTGGTCTATTTAGTCTGCTAGTGGGGTCTGCTAGCACAGCCTCAACTCTGTATCTGAATTCATTGTATTGGTTATCTCATTGTGTATGTTCAGTTATTGTCCCATCACTACCAGATTTTCATTTGTTGATTTACTGCCTAACCTGTGTTTTATCATTAAGTGTTCCCCGTCTGCTGCCTGGAGGGCCATTTTGAAGGCAGGGGCTACATACTGACCAGGATTTTTTGTACAAACATATTTATATGTATATGTATGTAGCTTTGGAGAGGGGGGGTGGGGGGGGCGCATGTTTGCACAGTTAAACCTGTAAGTAGTTAAGTATCACTGGGAGTCCTTGGTCTCTGGGAAGGGGGGCGAGCTGCCCTGCAGCTAGACAGTCACACCTCCACAGCACACATGCACCCATTGGCATCCCTTCAATTGAAGAGGGGGGTACCACCCACGTACCACCCAGGGTGACATACATTTAATGTTAGTTAAATGGCTAGCTAAAGGTATTCAGGGGGTGAGGTAAAGCAAGCCAGCTGGCTACTGATTGTCAAGGCACTGTCCAATGTTAGTGTCATTAGTGCCATTACAGTATAAACTAGAGGACACTGGTCTGCTTATAACTGCGAGAGACTGGAGCCACTCCCAGTACTAGTCTTTCACTCCATGTGACCACAGCAGTGACAATGTGGGGGCTCCTAGACTGAGAAAAGGGACATCCATAGTTGCTCAACATTGGCTGGTAGGCATAGCCCCTACTATAGTTTTTATTTGGGGCAGATTCTCCTTTAGGAAACCAGCAATTCCATTAGCACACATCACACATGCAATTGTTAAAGAAGCATCATTATGTTTCAGGCCACTAACAGCAGGAGCATTAAAATGTTCAAAATCATGTGCAAGTAAGTGCATATTATTAATTGCAAGTCAATGTTGATTGAATTAAAAACTACTAGTACAGCTGCCAATTTTAACAGCCCTTCTTCCATTATCCACACTTAATTCAAAAATGCAATGTTCCAATACCTGCAGTATTTCCAAGGGTCACATCCAGACCAGAAAAATAATCAAATGTCATGTTTCATGCACAGGCCCATAGGGTCTTTCCACAGTTCAATATAGATAATTTTTTTTCACAGTTTACCATGTCCATGAAACTATCGAGTTTGGCCTAACAGAAAAAAGTAACAATGAAACACTTATCCAACCAACAGTGTCAATCTTTTATTCCATCATTGGAATAATACACCGGATTCTAGCCAAGGTTTTGAAATAGGACACAGGATTGTAGGAACAGGAGTGGAGGGACAGGAAGTGTTTGAAGGGGTTGAGGTTGCATTGGGGAAGAAGAAGAGAAGAGAGAAGCACTTACACTTGGTAAATATATTTCCTTAAATCCACTACCCCGTATTACAGCCTAAGAGCTTGGCTGCTGCCAGAGCTACTGATACTATTACTATTGGATGTTATTAGGCCATTTAGTGCGTGTTACTGGCCCAACATATTTGCATTTTATCCAGCCCTCTTAAGGCCCTACCTCTGGTCCCATTTAACTTGATTCTTTCAGTCCCCCCGGTTTCTTATTTTGAACCGGAGTATGAATAATGCTGCTGCTCTTGCAGTATTTCCTCCTAGAATATGTCAGAAGACACATAACCATAACAATGACTCATGGGCCTTTTGAAAAACTATATGCCAGTGTTCTTTGGTTAGGCTGTATAATTTTTGTTTCACAGGTTCTACATAAGCTACTTAGTATATGTATTTAAATTATTTCATGGAATCATAGCCCATCACATAAAGAAAGACTCAGCTTCTGGTACCGAGATGCATCTTGACTCCCTTTGTGCTGGCTGATCTCCAATATCTTTCATTTTTTCTAATAATTGGGGCCTATGGAATATGCAATTCTTGAGTAACAGCAGATAAAGCTTTCTGTGGGTTTGCTAGCTTTCAGAGTCAGTGGGGAAGACATCCCAACCAAGGACACTGGCTCCTCATAGTGAAACAAGCTAATCAGTTCTGTAAGTCAGCCACCTCATCTGAAGGCTCATCATACTCCTGCTGAATATCTTCACAGCTTTTAACTTTAACCAGAAAAGGTGTCTGTTGCTGCTACTGCCTGTACTTTTAAACAGTTTTGTTAGGCATCTTTTTATTTTTGTAGTAAATCTATTTTGGCTCATTAAATAAATAATTTGCCTGTGGAGGGTTCCAATCCCTAGGCAACGACTTTAGAGTAAAAGAGCACTTTTTTTTTTTTTTTTTTGAATGCAAAAAAACACCACACCACACTCTGAAGTCACATCATCACTCACCAAGCAAGCTTGATGGTTCTGAGTCACAGCACCAGAGGCATAATTACCTCATTTAACACCTAGGGCTTGGGGAAGGGGGTATGCTGACCACTGTAGATTTGGGGGGGGGGGGGGGGGGGGAGGAAGGAGGGGGAAAAAAGCCTTATCTGCCTTGGCTCTCTGTATACTGAAGACAGCATCATCTTCAGGGACAGCATCCCCATGGCATGGGCATCCTAGGATCCTCCCCTGGTGCCCATTCACATCCCATCCATGCCCTCCAGATATGCTATTGGGTGCGGGGTTGTGCCTGCTGTAACAAACTCTCAATGAGGGGCCCAATACACTGCTCCTATGGCTGGGCAGCACAGTGATGCCCCTGCTGTGACAGATTCTTGTGTTCCACACAAGACACAAGTAGCTTTGGCTCTTTTCCCTCAGTTCCACTGGGTAATTTCTGATCCCCCTTGGAATAGTCTGGTAATGAATTTCATTCTTGAATTCTTTTGTTCACTCCCTTTCAGGGCCTGGTACTATTCCTTCCGATTTCAAACAGAGTATACCATATCTTTGCAAAGGTATCAGACACTGACAGGTTGTGCAACTTTAGGGCTTCAAAGTTTTGTGGGATTTTTAGCAGTCAATCCTTCCCAGTCATTCTAATGAGACCTAGGCTTCTGGTTCAGCCAATAAATGACTCTAAGATACAGTATTATTGGGTTGGACAGACAGATGAATGAAACCCACCTAGCCAATTGCCTCTGGTTTGACACAGGTGTGCATTTTGTCCTCAGTGTGATCTGCCACATTTAACTTCCAGCCCTGTTATGATGTGTACACACACACACACACACACACTTTAAGAATTTTTGTTCCTAGGCACTATTTGAAAAATTAGAGTAGAGTTCTTTATAACCATTGAAGAATGATAGTTTACTTCCCCAGGAATTGTGGTGTCTACCCCTGCAGCAAGAAAGAAGGGACTGCTTCCTGCAGAAATCCAATCTTAGATGGCTCAGTTACCTGCCTATAGGACACGTACACACCTGACACCTCTTAGAGATGCTTTTAAATGGGTGAAATACTTCTGAAATGAATAAATATGCACTCTTGCAAGTTAGAAGGAGGGAGGGAAAGTCATGGAGGTGGTGGAAAGAAATACTGAACACAACAGCTATGCTGTCATTTTGGGACAGAGCTGCCTTGAGTATTAGCCCTGGGACTAATAGTTGAGGAAAATACAATGTGCTTAAGGGTGTTTATAACACCTGCATACAAAAAGCCACATAATAGTCAGAGGTGGGACAAGGCTTTACAGGGAGAGAGAAGGACATATCCTATTACAAGATGTCAAACCACCAGCTGATAGCCAAGCACTCCCATTGAACTGAAAAAACAAGATGGATTTTAATATAAAATCTTGATAGCATAACCCAAATCCTTTGCAATACAGCTTAGTCTCCCTAATTGTGCAAATCTCACTTCTGCAGTGAGATCTGTTTATGTTTTTGGTAGCTTTGAGGAGGGTCCCACCCTATGGTCCAACCCACTTGTAAGCTCTTTCCCAGCCCCACCTCACCTCCAGTCTCTCACCTGCCACAACTTTGATGTTATCTAGTTTGTTGTTGGAGCTGGCAGTCCCTGGGGTCAGGGGTAACTTTGCTGGTTGTCTTGCCTGCCTGGCTATACCAGCTCCCCCACCTGGCACCTGTGCTCTCCCTCAAGTGCTTCCTTTTAAGGGAGGTCTCCCACAAGCTTCTGAGCACCTGTCAGGGCTTCAGCTTTCTCAGCCTTGGCCCTTATTTTCTCTGGCTGCACCCTCAGTCTCAGCTGTTCCAACTTCCTACAGCAGGGGTGTACCACCCACGCATCCCCGCTCATGGCTTCCAAAATTTAATGGAACAATTTTTTTTTAATGTAGCCCCCATCAAAACATTTCACAGAAACATGTCAATTATAGCAAAACTTTCCATGAGAAAAAAAAAAATCATAATGAATCATTCCAATTCTAGTTTCATTTTGTTCACATCAAAACATTTCATTTCATTAAGGTAAAAACATTTTGTTTTGACTTCCTAATTCTTGTTTCATGTTTTTGTTCCAATTCTCTCCTTTTTCATGTTTATTATAATGGAATATTTAAATATCATATCTAACAGCATTACTTTTGATGTCCATATTTCAACATGTTCAAAACAAAACACCACTTCAATATTTCCAAATTGGGTGCCTCTACATGAGACACTGTGTGAGGCTTTGAACAGAGCTTCGGATCCGGAGAAGCTTTGGATGCTTCGGGGTCCAAAGCAGCATGTCCGGGTTGAAGCGCTAGCCTCATTAGGCTTCCCGAAGCGGTTCGGAGCTGCCTTGAAGATCCAGAATTCTTCAAAGCAAAACTCATGTCACATCTAGGCATTACAACATAGGTGGGTGAAAACTGCAGGGGTGGTAGCTCTTACTGAGGCCACAAAGCCTGCCAAGTTTCAAGAAGATCAGTGCAGGGGTTTGGGGAAAAACTGCCCCTCAAGCTACAGACAAGCAAAAAACTCATGCCATGGGTGCTTGTGGGACTGACTGTTTCTGGCTTGGGGTGGGGAGGGGAAACTGCAGGCCTGGCTGCTAAGATACTGTGTTCCCAGTCAATCAATCATGATTCACTCAGGCACCAGCTCAATACACAAGAGCTAGCTACTACATAATGACTTAATGAGCATCAATTAGCACCTACAAAACCAGGCTAAGGAGCAGAAAGACTCAATACAGACAATCAACTGCCCCAAGTCAGAGACAGTCTTGGCACGTTTTGCCTGTCAGCAGCTAGGGGTGCAGGGCCCCAGAACCCCCCTGCACCCATCTCCTCGACAGCTGGCAGGCATCATGGCCGCAGCAGGGGCCACCATCCCTGCAGCTGTCACCCTGCTGCGCCTTAACACAAACAGTGTCAGCCATGGCACAAGTTTTGCTTGTCTGCAACTTGAGGGGTAGTTCCCCCCCAAACCCCTGCATTGATCTTCTTGAAACCTGGCAGGCTTAGTGGCCTCAGTAAGAGCTACCATCCATGCAGTTTTGACCCCCCTGTGGTGTGTGACATAGCTGTGACATGAGTTTGGCTTTCAAGAATTTGGGGTAGTTTCCCCCAAACCCCTGCACTGATCTTCCTGAAACTTGGCAGATTTCATGCTCTCAGCAGTGGCTACCATCCCTGCAAGTTTAATCTAAATTGGACAAAAAACAAACAAAGTTAGATATTTTATTGTTTCCCCATTATACCCTATGGCTAGATCTCCAAGGCTTCGGAGCCGCTTTGGCTGGATCGAGGCGGAAACCTGGTCTGGAGCTCCAGATCACATCACTGCCATCCGAAGTGGCCAGATCCAAAGCTGGATCGGATCACTGCTGACTCACATAGGCCTACTACTCAGTAGTGCCAGTTACTACACATTGATTTAGTACTTGGTTATCCACTACTAAACTTAATGTGCAGTAACTATGATGCATTAATGAACATGTAGACACACCCACTGAGAAATTAAATTTTGGTTTGAATTGGGACTGAAAACAAGTGTTAAATAATTGAAGTTTGCCAAGGAACAGAACTTCTGTTTACTAACAGAAGCCTGAAGACTACTGTTCCAAGCTCTTAACAAGAAAAAAAAAGTGGGATTTCTTTCAACAACAAAAAATCTAGCAACTTTTTTTTTTTTCCCCTTCATTTAATGCCATAAATCAACACACTGGATAAATGTCTTACATTGGTTCATGATCACAGCAGGCATGGATCACAGCACGGGGTGGGGGTGCTTCATTGGTACAGCTCCACCCCTCTTTGATTCCTGTTCCATCCAAAATTTAAAACCAACTACCTGGCAGTGGCAGCAACTTTTCTATTCAGGCAGCAGTGATTTGACTTCATCTACCTGATCCCTTCAAAGCTCTTCATTTCACAAATGTTAACAACCTTCCCTCCATTAAAAAAAAAAAAAAAAAAAGAGAGAGAGTCTTAATGCAACATTAGTCTAGCCATCTTCCTTCAGCAATTCTGCTGTCTGTTTGCTGCTCCTGATAATGTAGCTCCTGTTTAACAACCTTCAGACTGTTCTGAACTCTAGCTAAAAACATTAAAATCAGGTGTGCAAAAAACTTTCAGTGGAACGGGAGCACTGTCAAGATGCTCAAGAATGCTTACTTCAGTGAATATGAATATTCCATCCAGGAAGAGCACACACCAACTGCTGAAGCTTCCTTAGCCTGACGAAGGGTTTTTGAACCCGAAAGCTTGCTTAATAACCAGTCTCCAACCATTTGGGTTGGTCTAATAAAAGATATCAAATTCACCCAAGAAACTTTGTCTGCCTATGAATGAGATATACATTTATTCCTAATGATGACTAAAGAAATAGCACCTTTTGAATGTTTGTGCCTAGTTTATTTTGTTTTTAATATACAACATATGATATAACAAATTAATGTATGTTCCAATAAAGTTATAGTTGTTTATGCTTCAATCTTAAACTGAATAATACAGCCCTAGGTCCCTACCATGTTAGAAAAGCTTATTGTTGATTTTTACCTGGAGACAAGTGTTGTTTTGTATGTGGTGATGCACCTCACCACCTGCACTCCCCTTTTCAAAATCTTAGATCCACCCACGATCATAGGCATTATAGAAAAGGCAATTTTTAGAAGGGAGGCACATAAGACAGGGGGCACCTAGCTCACCGAAGTGCAGAGGCTGTTTCATGGATAAGAGCAACATGGCTGAAATCCAGAAAGCTGGACTAGAAGGACATGATTAGGGTGGCATAATTCATACAGCAAGTTTGGGAATGGAGAAGGCACCAGCAGGAGCAAGACGCAAGGTGCTGACCACAGCAGGATAATTCAGGGGGTTTAAGATGAAGATAACTCATTACCAAAGGGGAACCAGCAGAAGGATTCAGAGAGGGTAGTAAAATGACCTAAAACTAGCAGTGCTCAATCATTTTGCAGGCTAGATCTAGCCATCGAAATGACTGGATCCAGCCCACAGCATAGGGGGATCAGCAGCCAGCAGCTCAGCCCAACACATCCCCCATCCTGCCCTGCTGATCCCCTCCCCAGCCCTTCCTGATTTTTGTCCTTCCCCGCCCCCACCCCAGGCCTGAGACAAATGGTATTAATTCAGAGCAGCTGTGTTTTGGATAGACTAGTTGCATCTGAAAAGGTTCATCTAGAACCAGCTCTATAGCAATCCCGGGACCACCAAGAAACAAGATCCACCTAACTCACTCCCACCATCACTTTCTGGAGCATGCCAGGGATGATTTCAAGATCTCAGATTTGGTTATTGTTCTGAGAATGGCACTAGGCACACCCATAGCTGCTTTAACATCCACCACATGACACATTTCAGCAGATGACACATGTAGATTGAGTGGGAGCAAGTGACTGAGGCTTGTTTCTCAGCATCAGTCTCTAGATCACCAAGGGAATCATGTAAGCGAATCAGGAAGTCCAAACAGGGTGAGGCTTACAGTAGTTAAGACAGAAGTTAAGGATTTTTCCTGTTATGTAAAAAGTAAATACTATCTGATAGTACCATTAAGTGTAATGGCTTTAAAAAAAAAAAAAACAAACCACACAACACACCACACAAACAAATAAACCCTGTGCTTAGCAATGACCCTATCCAAAACCCTCTGAAAAATGCATGAAAATATCTGCATTACATTCAGGGACCCTTAAATGGCACAGATAAAGGATTGATAGGATCCGATACATGAGCCACTCAATCAGGCTTCCTGCCATGTCACATATGCATAGCAAGGGGGTGTGATTGTGGTATCCAGCATCAGAATGAATCAGGATTTATTGCGGGTGCAGGGAGAGCCTGAAAAATCAGCATCCTGGGCTCCCCCTGCACCAGAAAGTAGCAAGATCTTGCTACTAGGAACTCCCTCAGCTAACAGGAAAATGGTCCATCTGAGCCCCATCAGCTAATGGGGCTCCCAGCTATGGGGGAGTGCCTGGCCACACATTCACTTAATGGTGTTATAAAGTTGTTGCACATTTTTTTATGGAATAAAATTGTGGTTTATTCCTTGTTTTATCATGCCACTAATTAAGTGAACATGTAGCTGGGTCACAACTTAAAATGTGATTAACAGATTAATCAGGTTTAAATGTAATGTGTAGATGGGACCTCACTCACATTAACAGCTGCACCCAATACAGTCGTGACAGAAGTTGTAATTTAGAGACACTTCCTTACTTAAAAAGCTAAGGGAGTTCAGCATTGGGAGATGATCCTTGAGGGGAGACAGATCAAGGATCTGCAGAGGTTGCCTACCGCTTCATAATAAAGTTCATTGTTTAGGTCTTCTCATTCATGTATGTCTGATTATTGAATCTGGGGATTGCTACAAATACATCATCTCAAAAGGTGAACAAATGGAGCAATATAGAGCTCAAGTCTACTTGCCAATTTGAGCCAACTCAGATATGTTATTATGATCTGGTTCAGACAGTTTTACATATTTGATAAATCATCATCTCCCAGCTCTGTGTATAACCAAGACAAAAGGAAGTTTGGGGAGAGAGAAGAAAAAAAAAAAAAAAACCCATCTTAGTGCAAGCTGTGCTCTCATTAGTAGTTACCAATAGACACAATCAATCATCAGGAAGACAGATGCATGGGACTTGCTCATTCAAGACAATCATAAATGCCAACTGGAAAATTCTCCTATCAACAGATTCTGGACCATCTAAGTTTTGCCTCTTTCAAAAAATTGGATTAGCATGTATAATGAGCAAATCAGCTACCAGCGTCCAGGTGTCATCAGACAAGGTGACACTAACTCAGTTGTGTGCAAATAAGAATTTATGACAGTTATGAATAAACTAAGTCATAGGGGGACTCTGCCATTGCCCCACAACCCCCACTGCAGTGACTATGGCTAAAAGTTGATGGCAATAGTACAGTCTTCACTTTGAATTTTCCAAAAGGTATCACAAACTGTCTGTGTTTTGTTTCTAGCATATTTTACCACACATCATTGTCACCTCTCATTAGGGAAGAGCTCAAATCACTAGACCAGAGTCTCTGCTCAGTGATGCATTACCACAAATCTGAGAGCCAGTGATTATTCTATTAGCTGCCCCTTGTAATATCCCAGCCCTACAAGTTCATTTCCCAAACTTGGAAGCTGCCCAAACAGATGTCAGGTGATAAATGCCTTTGGATTGTAAATCTATTTTTAAAATGGGAAGAAAAAAATTAATCAAGAAACAGAATTAAGGCAATTAGGAGATCAGATCAGTTAGAAAAAATGGACTGGGAATGACTGTTAAAAGTAGGCAACCATTGATCCTCTGGATCATGGTGTACATGTAAGTAGTCTAGACATGTGCCTGATGAATCCGCTTGTGGCTGACATGCCCAGTTCGAGAGTGACACAGCTTGTTACAGGTTTCACAGATCCATGTGCTGTCTGAATTAGAGTCCGAGTTTACAGCATACTGCTTTCTTCTTTCTTGCTTTGCTTCCATTCCCTGGATCAGAGTTGCTTCATGTTGAGCTGCACCCAGTGCCAGATGTTCCCTCCAGATTAGATGGGATTATGTGCACTCCTTCCTGCTTTCTACATTGATGCTGAACAACTTCATTACATTTTTTGAGTACACGCTGTGGTACTGCCATAGAGGGCAAGCCCACTTTCTAGTGCCATCTAAATTCTTGCTATACGAAATATTCTTGGGGATACCGTTTCTCCTCATTCTCCCGACATGGCCAAGCCATCACAACCTCCTGTTCTAGATAGTGGTTTCAAAGTGTCAGTCCTGCATGCTCCAGCACCCTTGTGTTTGGCATTTTGTCTTCCTACCTTATTTTCAGGATTTTTCACAGGCATTCAATATGGAAGCTATTCAGTCTCCTGATGTGCCTAGCATATATAGTCCATGTTTCTGAACCATAAAGCGGATATGACTGTAAACTACATCCAGTTGGAGGGCCTGGTGGCAATGTGGTGGGGATACTCGTGGCAGGCTAGTGCCTATAAAATACCACAATGTTGAAACCTCCAGAGTAAGGCGAGTATAGTGCACCTCAAAACCCTAGACTAAGGGACATCATCCTGACAGAAACGTCTTCTCTGAAGTGTTAGGCAGTCAGCAGCAGCTCTAATCATAGAAAGTTAGGGCTAGAAGGGACCTCAGGAGGTCATCTAGTCCAACCCCCTGCTCAAAGCAGGACCAGCCCCAACTACATCATCCCAGCCAAGGCTTTGTCTAGCCAGGTCTCTAAAAACTCCAAGGGTGGAGATTCCACCATCTCTCTGGGTAACCTGTGTCAGTGTTTTACTACCCACCTAGTGAGAAAAGTCTTCCTAATATCTAACCTAAACTTCCCTTGCTAGAGTTTGAGACTATTACTCCTTGTTCTGTCATCTGCCACCACTAAGAACAGCCTAGCTCCATCATCTTTTGAACCCCGCTTCAGGTAGTTAAAGGCTTCTATTAAATCTCCTCTCAGTCTTCTCTTCTCCAAACTAAATAAGCATGGTCCCCTCAACCTCTCCTCATAAATCATGTGCCACCTCACCATTTTCATTGCCCTATGCTGGACTCTCTCCAATTTGTCCACATCCTTTCTATAGTGGGGGGCCCAAAACTGAACACAGTACTCTAGATGTGGCCTTACCAATGCTGGATAGAAGGGAATAATCACTTCCCTTGACCTGCTGGCAACACACCTACCAATGCAGCCCAGTATGCCGTTAGCCTTCTTTGCAAGAAAGGCACGCTGTTGGCTTATATTCAGTTTATTGTCCACTGTAACCCTCAGGTCCTAATTTATTGCTCTCTGGCAGGCGCTACAACCCTCAAGCTGCTGAACATCCAGATTCAAGTCTGGCGTTTAGACTGTGTCAGTGGTGTAAAGGGGGGGATGATAGGTATAGGGCAGGCTCCACTCCACCATATTCTTGCCTAGGCATATGCATCAAAGGTCTTGGTGTAAGAGTTGCAGGAATCCATAACAGGCATAAGAAACTATTAAAAATAAACCAACAATATATGAAAAAAGGCATGGTTATAGTCCTCTCCATTTCAACCCCCTTTCGAACTGAAAAAAAGATGTGATCTCCCTAGCATTGCCAGGATCATTGTTGTTATATTCTAGCCATTTCACCAACCTCTTTTTCCTTTTAATGCCATTTAAAAAAAAAAACAAAAACAAAAACAAAAAAACATCTCCTTAAAAGGTGTGTCCAAACACAACTCTCCCAGTGGCGGCAACATCATTATTGGAACATTCAAAGAACTGCCACACCAAAGTATCAAATAGCTCAAGGTCAGCAGTTAACAGCACAGTGAGACATATGAAAAGAGCTGCCTGAAAGGGCATTTGTCAGATATGCACTATGGTATACAGTTTACATTCAAATTGAGGACATTTTGTATGGAAGCAGGCAGCCAGCATCTCTTTGCCGCTCCCTTTTCATTTTAAACCCTTTGGTCAGGGAAAGAAAGATATTTGTTTCAACTTAAAGTCTTCCACCCACATCTTCAAAACTAATAGGTAATGCTTTCATTCCCAGCAGCCAGGCATGTGAAATTAACCAAAATTGGCTCCAAGTCAGCAAATTAGAAATTTCTGAGCAACACCAAAGTAATACACTTAAGAAGCAGAGGCCTGGTGCTGAGCTAGTCACTGCAAATCGGTGAGATTTTGCCTCCTCCATTATAAAATAAGTGGGATTTCAAAGTCTAGTCTAGTAAAAGCCTGGGGTGGATTAATTTATCACTTACGGATTAATATTGATCTTTATCAATCAATTGCTATTTTAAGGAAATGTGCATAAACTAGGCAGGAAAGGAGCCTTTAAAAGGTAGGCCTACCCTGTCAACTGATTGTGCTAGGGAACACCACGCAACTATGCCACACCTGGTATAGCCCCAAAGGATGTAATGTAGCCATCCTTAATGCAGTACAGGGCATTTGCTAATAAAGCACATCTGTACCGAGAGCCATTGGCACATGCGCAGCACCACATGAAGGGCAGATACGTTACATCTGTTTCAGAGAATCTCAAGTGCAGTGGTGTGGCATGACATGCTTGGTTGCAGCATCCCCCTGTAGCCCTTTGAAGATGTAAGTATGTCCTTACTGTCTGCCTGACTGTCACTGTATTGCTGTCTAACAATCATGGAACTGAACTACAAGAACAACAATGGGAGTACCCATTTCCTATTAGTGGGACTAAAAAATAGTTCAACACATTTAACTGAATGCAACTAAAATTCATGCCATTAGGCAAATAACCAGCTATACCAAATTCTAATTATGAAACAGAAGTGGGGGAGCAGATAACCAAGATCTTGTCCAGCTAAACAAGACATTGCACGGGCTAGATATAGCACTATGCTCTCTCCTCAGTACTTCTGGTGTGAATAACTTCTGCTAATGGGAACAGGCATTATGCACATCAATTCAACTCTTTCCTCTTATTCTGGTGTGAACCAGGAGTTGCACTGAATCCATTGCAGTCACATTAGTATTCAGTCAGCTGTAGGCAAAAGAAGAACGAGGCAAACATTTCCCCAGCACCCTGAAGGAGAACAAATATCTTGGGATTCCTCCCATTCATTTAAATATCCTATTACATAGACAAAATAGAAGAAAATGCAAGCGCTTTGCACTTATACACCCACCACTAGTGAATCTCAACATGAAATACAAGTATTTATTTAGAAAAAAAATAAACTGTGAACTTCATATCCATACAAGTGCTCTCATTACTTCAATTTTAAAAATGTGGGCTGGAAGGGACTTCAAGGAAGGGTTGTTCATTTGATCTCTGTGCTCTAAGGGAAGACCAATAAAGCTAGACCATTACTGATAAGAAGAGGTTACACAAGCATCTAACAACATCGTTGTGTGTAACAGGTTGCCCTCCCCAGCGCCATCTTTCGGATCATCCATGCCTTACGCGGGGCACCCTTGGAACTCTGCTGTCCCACCCCAATCTCCCCTGCCATGTCTTGATGGAAATTAGTATGTGAGTGGGAGACTGCCGATTATATTGGGGTCTCTCCTAGGATAGCCTGACCTCTTTTCCTCTAGCTAGGGCTCTCTATCCAAACCCACCAAACAGGGTTTGACTCCGAGGCTCTAGCTCTTCCTTCCAGTACCTGGAGGCTCTTGGCCCCCTTTTCTGTCCCTTTCTGGAGTATGGCACTCCCTGGCCCAGAGGCATGGGTGCCAGCCCCACAGCCGGGGGGGGGGTCACAAGTTCAAGACCCAGGCATAACTCCACCCATCCAAACAATAGAAAAAATATATACCTGCACCAGGCCTCCCTGGCCTTTTTTAGATCATTCCAAAACAGCACCCTTACTGGCACTCAGGCTCTCCAAATCCCTGTCTCTGTGCCCCCCTGAAAAGCTGCACCCTCACTGGCACCAGGGTCTGTGCCCCCCAAAAGCTGCCCCCTCACTGGTGCTGGGGCTCCCACTCTGGAGTGGGTCCCCAAAATGAGGCCTCCTCCATCCCCTGATAGCCTCACCCAAACCTCCAGTCTTATTCAATAACCAAAAGAAAACAAATAAACAGTCCCATCCATGGGCAATATCTGCCAGCCAAAAATGTGACTAAGGAAAGCAGTATGTCAGCTTACATTTTGCAGGGTTCATGCTTCAGCTCCCCACCATCAGCTCCAGTCCTTGCAGCAGTGCAGCTGTCACCTCTCCAGGGTTTCTATAGCTCCCCTCTTCCTGGCTTTGGACTTCTCACCAAGCCTCTCCCTGGAGCTCTGAAATGCACTCCTTCCTCCTTGGCTGCTAGCCCACTTACTGCCACTCAACCTACGGTTTTATATAGTCCTGCCTCTTCCGGTCAGCTGACTAGCCATTCCAGTTCAGCAGTTAACCCCTTCCTCACCAGCCCTCTGTGCCTAGAAGGTTCTGGCCTTATAGGGGAGTACCTTTTTCCTCGTGACAGGGTTAGGGTTTCCTGTCACATGGTGCCTACAACCTGCATATGGAGTCAGCCCCAGTGCTTCACTACCCTTATAGTTAGAAACATTTTCCTAATATTTAACCTAACTTTGCTTTTGCTGCAAACTAAATGAATTTTTTCTTGCCCTGCCCCAAGCAAACACAGAGAACAATTCATCAGAATTTTTTCTTGCCCTGTCCTCTTTAAAATATATATATATATTTTGGAAGATTATTTTTTGCCTCTGCCCCCCATCTTCTCCTTTCTAGAGTAAAGAAATACACCTTTTTCACTGATAAGAGATTTAACAAACCTAATTCCTACTACTCTCCTCTGGACTTCCTCCAATTCATCTACATCTGTTTTTTGGGTTTTGGTGTTGTTGTTTTTCAAATTGTGACTAGAACTGGACACAGAATCACAGCTGAGGCCTCACCAAACAACAAGTAAAGTAGAATAACCCACACAATGTGAGCCATACACAGCTTACCAGCAAATACATTCCAGAATGAGATGTGGCATTTTTGCAGTAGTATCATACCGAATCTTACTTAGTGTTTGTGACAGACTGTAATACCTCACATCTTTTTCTGCAGTACTGTTACCCTAGTTATTCTCCATTTCACATGTGTACACATAATTTTTCCTAAGTGCATCACTTCAACTAGATGAAATTTGACAAAGAACAGCATGATTTCAGACTATTTCTCCTACTTATCAAGATTATTCTGATTCTGTCTTCCAATGTACCAAGAGAGATAGTTAGCCATATTAGTGTGAAGTTTTACGTTCATCCTTCCACAGCTTCTGACAAAGTGAGCTTCAGCTTACAAAATTTGTGCTATATATTATACACACACTTTAGTTAGTCTATAAGGTGCAAATATACCCTACCTCTACTGTACCTTCAACATTCCCCACCCATGAGCATAGTATCATCTATCAGTTGTATACCTGTACTCTACTCAATCATCTATACCCAGGGTGGACTTCTGAGACCCCACTTGAAATATTAATTGTGCAAGATTAATAGCTGGGATCAGAACCTAAGGTCTTCTCTTTTCCAGTTCTTTTCATCCTGTAGGTCACACTATCTCCATGGTAAGTATAAACTAACTCCTTAACAATGGTTTTCATCTCTCCCAAAGGAATATGTACTTCAGAGATGGAAGTGGACCCCGGAAGAACTCCATGTGTGTTATTAGAAACATGTAAAAATATTACATGGGGAAAAAGGAGTTTCTTTCCTGAAAAATACAATGCAATCAGTTGTGCCCTAATACCAAAGCAAAAGATTTTGGGCAATTCATAGAGGCAGACAGCAGATAGGTGGGCAGATTAAGACAACCAGCTCTGGTAAGTTGCTTCCAAATATAACTCATATTCAATGGTTGCAAGTAGACTGCCTCATCCTGAAAATGGTGGTATGTCCACTATGAACGTTAATGGATCACTCAGTCACTTAAAAGCAGACAAAAACTAGTAGCCCTTTACTGTGCTCAAAGCAAAATCCTCAATATCACATGAATTAAAAAAGAACTGATATTCGGTCATAGGCAAGTCTCCAGGAAAACAGCAGAATGGAGATCCTGAGAGAGATTAAATTATCTTCACGCTTCCCAAGGGAGTGTGGAGCACACACATGCAAGCAGCACTGAGGAACACACATACATGAAAATAAAGAAAATATACGAGGGAAGAGGCAGACAAAAAGATATGGGTCGACATCGTTCAGCCCATTCTAGCTGCCTCCAATACTGTATAATTATACAATATAATGTGCATGCACATCACTGTACGTTGATTAGTGAACTAATCAACCAAATAAGCAACAGAGTTTCTCAGTTCCTTCCCCAGTTTATAGTCCAAGAGAAATGTCCACTGGAAAAAAAAAAAAATCAAGAGACTCACCAGCCTCCAAGAAGGCTAGATCTAGCCCTACTCTAAAGCACTAGTACATTCAAGGAATATATATTATGATGCAATACAGACAGTAAAGTAACTGTATTTTCCATAGCATCAGGCATCACCTACCTGACCTTAGAATGACCCTTGTATCAACCATCTCCCAAGCAGGAGGAAAATGGCTTCTCAACATCTGCTTGTACTTAAGCTTACAAATTTCCAGCTCCCACATTTTCAGCCTATTTTCTTGGGCTATAAAAATATTGTTGTGGTTGATAATGCTGATGCTTTCTTACAGTATTACACATTTCAGCTGACTCCATGCTGAAGATCTTCCCCCATTACTTTGAAGACTTAGAGGGCAGCAGTTATCTTGTACCTTACCTGTATCCCTCGTCTCAGTACTGTATGGTTCCAAGTGATCTTTGAAATTTGTTCTTGTCCCAATTGAGTTTCATTAAAATTGCACAAAGTCATCCTGACATTTCAGATATTCTGTGCATACAAACATTCCAGACTATAGTGACCCTTCTGACTTTAGGCCCAAACCTTTAACTCATTACCTTTTCCTGTTGTTTTTCATTTCATGTGTTCTTTCATCCATTACTCTGACTCCAGGATTAGAGTAGGTTTACACATGATCTTCATTGTGCACATTAATGCCTTCATAGCCACTGATCTATCATCCATGAAGTCAGTGATTCTCAGTGAGGGTACTATAGCACCCTGGAGTGCCTTGGGAACTTTTCAAGCATGCTGTGGGGTCCACACAACGTTAACACTGTTAGCTGTGCAAACATGATTCTCCAGATGAACCCAGTGATTTCAAACAGAAAATCTACAATGTTAAAAATGTCTTCGGCAACAGAAAAAAAACTCTCTATTATTTTACTGCAGTCAAAAACCAAGTGAAAACTAGAGCTGGCATTTTCTGAGAGGTGCTTTGAGTCTAAAAAGTTGAAACCCACTGCACTAAGTAGTCAGGAAGATTAACCAAGTGTTTGCACTATTCTTCATCCAACAAGCTGATACCAGTGCAAGATTTCCTTGTTATGGAAACAATCTTCACCGGTTGTAAACATAAGGGAGTACAGGATAAAAGATAACAAAGCCAAGCAATTCATAAATATGCATGTGCACAGCCTGACTTAAAACCACCCACATACCTTTGGAGAAAATCCTCCACTACATAAAAAAAGTTATGCCACTTATCAGTTTATAAGAACAAGTAAAAGTGCACTAGTTTGATAACCCAAAACAACCTAAGTATTGTTTCATACAAATTAATTTTTCATTCCAATTCAGAATTTAAAAAAAAAACCCAGTTTCCTGCACAACAGAAATTCCAAGTTGGAGCCATCTCACATTTACAAACACAGCACAGCACAGCCCCAAACATCTGCTTTTCAGAAGAACAGAATTGCACCACACTGATCCTACTGTTCAAATAAGGAACTTTTAACAAGAATTAGTGGACACCCAAGTTATATATAGCTACCCAAACCACATGGGCTGCATCCAGATGAGTGTGGATGTGCAGTATGTGGCACCACAGACTTATCTGCAGCACAACACACTGCACATGCAGGCACAGGGGGGTTTGGATCCCAGGAGATCCTGGGATCAAGAAAACCTATGCCAAAAAGCAAGCAGGGCAGCACATATGGTGGCCTCATGCATCGCCCAAAACTGCAGCCTGGCTGGCCAGAGCTACAATGGCTGCTGGCTGGGCTCCCAGATGCAGGAACGCCACAGCTGAAGCTCTCCAAAGCCCCCAGGATATCAGGTAAGGCTGCTGGAGCCAGCACAGTTGCTGGCCCCAGCTTCCCCTACGCCACCCAGAATAACCTGCTGCATGCCAGAGGGCATATGGCATGAGCATTCCCCAGAGCAAGCAGCAGCGGCACAAGGTGTGCCACCATTACTTATCCCCAGGGAAACAAACATCCACACTCATATGGACATGGCCATGAAGGTGTGCTGTTTCCTCAAATCCAGTGACCACACACAGCCCTCACCACCACCATTGTTACCAGATTTGCCCATTACTTTGGGGTGTGCTCATTTATTAGGGATACATTTCTAGGGTCTTGGTAATTCTGTCAATGTGTGGCTTGTGTTTCTATACGGAGCTGTATCTCTCCCTTCTGCAAGCCCTCACCCCCAATGGAGCTATCTTGCAGGACTCAGTTTCAATGGGACTGGGTTCCTCCAGTCACCAAATCAGTCATACACACAAACACACACACATTAACGTGACACACCTGACCCAGCTGGGTTGATCAGCATGGACAGGCTGACACCCTCATATGCCAAGAATCAGTTCATCAGAGCAACAATACACTGCAGTCAGACACAAGCACACAGGTGAACAGAATCCCTCTGAATCTGGCTGGGTGTCCAGCTGACACCCTCATGGGCCAGCATTCAGTTCATAAGGGCATGTCTGAGTCACACTGGGTCAATCAGCCTGTACAAGCTGATCCCCTTATGTGTTTCAAACTCAGCATGTCCCAACTTTGGCCTCTTGATGAGCAGACCCCACAGTATTTTTGGACTTCACAGGGATCTTTAGCTTAGGTAAAAGAAGCGTTGCTGCAGAACACATGAGGAAGGAGGAGTAGAGAAGGAAAAATATACCCAGTTACTACCAGTTTGACTATAAAAGTTATTTATTGCTAAGTATATGAAATATATAATGGTACTAGTAGTAACAGACATGCAAAAGAAAAACAAACACAAATCATTACAGTATTACCCTGGTTTCACCAAGCACTCGGGAAAATTTAGCTCAAGCCCAACCAATACAGTTCAAGTTCAGAAATTTATGCCTAGAGAGAAAAGAGAAAGAGCGCGCGCTGGGATCTCACCAGTCCAAGGTACTTAGGCTGCAAAGTTGACAGGCAAAGTCTGTAGCACAATCCTTGAAGGGAGACGATCTGTTCTTCCAGCGTCCCAAGAACAACACGGGATGGTGTTAGCACACAATTTTTCTTCTTGAAGCACACACACTGCTGCTTTTTACAGATTTTTATACCCTCAGTTCAGCTGCTTTGAAGTATTCTTAATAGAGTAAATCATTGTCTTTTCTCTTGACAAGGGGTTATCTGGTTTGGAACATCTCAAGAAATTGATTGATAATCAGGAAACACATAAGGTTAGAGAGTACCCAGTCACTTGGGAGCCAGCTTGAAATTCCTATGGATAGCAGATATACTGATGGGATATCTCATGGTTTCTTCAGAAACAATAGATAGCTTGCAGCATCAGGATTTTGGATTTTTACTTGTTGTGAACAAGCCTCAGCTTAGCAGAGTTTTAGTCAATCAAGTTTAAATAGGCCTCCCATAGTGGGACCGGGGAATGTATGGCCCGAGATGCCTATTAAACTTTACTTCTGCTTAGAGGTGTGTGTGGGGGGGGGGGAAGTCCTTTGTAAATTCAGATTAGAACTGGTCTGATAAATGCTGAGCTGGGTGTGTGTAAATATGGGTTGATTAGCATTTGGAGCACAGATTCCCCAACATGCAGTGCTCCCCTGCTTCTCTGACCCCAGAATTCACTGCAGTCTCTGCTTCAGGCTTTCTGTTCTCCATCTCTCATGTAAATGAATGGTCATCTGGTTCCATCTCGGATGCAAATGAGACCTAGGGCAGTTGTTTCACTCTTGTCACCCATATCTGGAGGGTCTTAGGTGTGTCTCTCACTGCATCTTAATCAGTTTCGTTTAGGTGGGGGGGGGGGAATTCTTTGTGAGTCAGACAGACTGCATCCTGTGCCAGGGTTCCCAAGAACACAGAGCTGAGACGTAACACCATGGGCCCTTGCATTTTGTACTACCTACCATCCAGCTCCCTTGTCCATCCCCACCCCCACTGACCTCCAGTCCATTCAGACCCTCCCAGCTGAAAAGAATTAACATCTTTCTCTAAGATTAGAGAGAGTGAAGAGATAGTAGGAGCAAACCTATTGCTCTCACTTCATCTAAATCCTACTACACCAGGTGGCTCACATGCAAAGTTTTAGTCTTGTGTTCCCACCCCATTTCTTCCCTCCACAGAAAGATTAGTGGCTCCTCAGGTAATGATTCATTCTCTCAGAGGTGATCCCATGGTGCCTCTCTGTCTTCACTGCAGCTGTGATGGAGTGGCCTCTTTACAACCTGCAATGGTCAGTGAGTAGATTTGTTTTTAGCCTCTCCCAGTCCTACATGCCCCTCTCTTTACTTTCAACTATTTGTACTTTTGAGCTCAGAGTACTTATTGCAAATAAGAGTGGCAAGATTTAAAATGCCCTCTACACATAAGAATGATCTTTCCTCTTTGTTACAGTGTAGCAAAGAGCTATTACATTTCAGAAAGAGGTGTTTTCTTCAAATCATACCTAGGTATAAGGTATACAGCACCAGCTACTCCAGTTACCATAATTCAGTACTAGGAAGAAGATCTAGTTCCTCACAGTCAAGAAATGCACCTATTATACTAATGAGGATCTCTGTCTTTCTTCAGAGCTTTCTCAGCATCTCCCTCCTCCCAGCACCACCTCAGCACCTTCATTAACCACTCTTCAGGAGCAGTGGTAGGGGAAATCCCTAGAGCAAAGACAAGAGCTGCTTTTACTTACACAATATAGCTTTGAAAAATATAGGAATTTAAATCTGTATTGCCACATTTGTTTCATGTTCTCCTGTACTATATGTATATTTGTTAACATAGGACAATGTAAACTCAGTCTAATCTTTAAGCATTTATTCCAATGTTTTTGTTTAGTTGATTATTTAACAAAACAATTCTTCCTTACCTTTTTCATTTTTGCCATATTCCTTGGGACCCCAGAAAATTATGTTAGTTAGCACATGACATAAACTACGAAATCCATCTCTAAAGTAATATATGTGTGCAAGGCCTAGTATAAGGCAGCTATTGTCACAATCCTGACAAACATGTTGGTGGTACTGCAATAAATAGTTATTCAAACAATGCAAACATCCAGAAGGAGAAAACTAAGGATTACATTAAATTGCCTTTATTACTGATCTTGTGTGAAATTCAAGCAAAGTAATGAAAAATGATATTTTGTATCAAGTTTTGGAAACAGAAGTATGGCAAATGTAGAAGGTTTCAAAGTTTTATTGCATTACTCCATACTGGTGACATGTGGCAAGGTAAGCAACCGAGGCCCAAACCGGATATTCTGTTGTCCTAAACCATATACCTAAACCAGGGATGGGCAATTATTTTTGGTGGAGGGCCCCTTACTGAGTTTTGGCAAGCCATCGAGGGCCACATGGGTAGCCCTGCCCCTTGAAGGGTGCCCCACCTCCTGGTCACCATCTTGGGACCGGAAGTCCTGCCCCCTAACCCCAACCTTTGCCACCAGAAGTC
Source organism: Alligator sinensis (assembly GCF_000455745.1). Classification (NCBI taxonomy): domain Eukaryota; kingdom Metazoa; phylum Chordata; order Crocodylia; family Alligatoridae; genus Alligator; species Alligator sinensis. Next base: position 26,198 of record NW_005842853.1, on the reverse strand, counting down.
CCTCCCCTTACCCCCCAGAATTACTCCTTTCAGCAAGGGGTTTTGCTGTCTCTGAACCAGAAAAATACCAAATTATATTCTAAAAAAATCAAACATGTAGTACAACATTCATTAATTTCATTTCAAAAAATATTTTTATCCTGATTTACATGTGTTCGTGTAGTGTACATAGAGGTAATAGTATAATAGCTTAAAATGAAGTCTTACTCCTGTATATTGTGGGAGGGTGGGTATAGGTTTGTGGGTATGTATGGTGTGTGGGAGGGTGTATGTGTGTAGGATTTGGGGGGGTGGATAGCTATGGGGGGTGTGGGTGAGTATGGGTTTTGTGGGTGGGCTGTGAGTGTGTGGGGAGGGGTGGCTGGGGAGGGTTGCAGTTTGCATAAAGAGGGAGGGTTTGCCCCCCTGTAGCAGACAGAGCCCCCCACAGTGCTCCTGCAAGCCTGGGCTCTGTGCTGCTGCCACTCCTGGTCCCAGGGCACTGGCATGGGTCCCATGCTCCCGCTCACTCCCATTTGCTCCGCCCCCATCTGCCACTGCTGCACTCCTCCTGCTGCTTCCCCATCTCCCACCCCCCCACCGGTCCAGCACCACATCCCAGCTGCTCCTGCAGTCCCAGTGCTACAGCTGGGAACCACGTTGTAACAGCTGGTTGGCTGGCAGGCAGGTGGGGGGAGTGGGGAAATGGCTGCAGCAGATGGGAGGGAAGGGGCAATAAGCAGGTGCATGGAGCACAGCAACAGCTGGGTGGAAGAGCTGGGCACATGCCAGTGCACTGGGGCCAGCACCAGCAAGGCCCAGAGTGGGGTGGCAGGAGCATGGGGCCAGGCTCCCAGGGGCTCTATAGAGCCGGGCTGCACTGCTCAAGCAGGGAAGGAGGGAGCCAGCCCAGCTCCATAGAGCCCTTGGCAGCCTGGCCCTACACTTCTGTTGCCTGCTCTGGGCCCCGCTGGCATTGGCCATATTTTGCCCACCCCTGCCCTAAACTGACTCCAGTTCAAGTACTGCTGTTTCAAGAGGTAATTTACAGAAAGTGAATATACAATGAGCCCACAGGGATAACATTGTGTAATCACCTAGGACAGGGGTCACAATATTTTGTCACCCTGGATCAGAGCTTGTGACCTGGCTCCCTGTCACAGGCTGTAAATCTTTGCCCCTGGAGAGCTCAAGTTGCCCACATTTATCCTTGCTACAGATACCAGACCCCTCTGCACATGAAAGTAAGTGCAGGCAGAGGCAGTGCAGTAGGGAAGGCTGTGAAGAAGGATGCTACAGAAGGGGCAAGTACAATTTCATGCTACCCAGTTTCCCATGCTGACCCAGGCTGGGTCAGACCTTCCCAAGGTGGATCTAACCTAACAAACAAACAAAATTAAAAGCCATGGGGATTAAAGTAACCAGATTCTTCCATTCAGTGACTGCTGCAATATTTCTGGAGAGTTCAACCCCTGGACATAGTGCCATGTACGGCTTATAATACAGACAGACCAGTTAGGGTCTATTAACTTTGGTTTGGAATTAAAAGTAGTTTTGACAAAGCACTACACTTTCTTTGAAGTCTTGCACTTAGCATGAGCCTTTCAGATAATATCTTTATTAGATAGCCCATCTACTCATCTTCAAAGTTAAGGTCTCTTTCCTATTACCTCTCCCCACCCCCCCATGCACAAAAAAAGCCACAACAATTTGCTCAAGTTTCTCTTCTACCAATAAAGCAAGTTCCTTAAGTGCTCAAGTTCCAGGTATACTACCTTCTGTCTACAAGGTCATTGTCTGCCTTATCCATTGCTCACACACTGCTTTGTGTGCTTTTGATAGGTAGCATTATGCAGGCTCAAGGATTAAAAATGTTTTATCCCCATCTACTCTCTTTCATTAACTGAGGAATTTGATATTAAAGCATAGCATCTATTACAAATGTTATATACGAAACTCTTTTCCTCACCATTTTAGCAGCTTCATCCAAGTCATCACAGGCAAAGATTTTAAGATCACTAGTTGTTTTCAAAGCTTTGGCATCAACTCATGTACCTTAAAAAACAAGTTGTTTTAACATAACAAATTTCAGTATTACTAAACAACGTATTAACACTCCCTAGTCAAGTCAGCTACAGTACAAAGTGATGATGTTCAAGTTTACCAAGACAGTTCTGCCAAAACACCTCTATTTTGACTTAATTACACTCCATAACAGGAGGCCTCTGTAGCAGCAGCACCAATTTTATCAATTCTAAAAAAAAAATCTTAACTAAAAATAGGTCTAAAAATAGAAAATTCCTAATTGGCAAGTCATTAATATTTATAAGGTCTCAAGAAGTTTTTTCTCCATTTAAAAAAAACAACAACACACCTCTTCTGTTTAGAAGAGCAACAAAACAGCTTAACTGCTTTACATTTTTGCTGCTATAAAAACAACCTAAATATATTTACACAGTACATAAAAGAGTACTTAACTTACAATCGTATTACAATAGGAATTTTAGGTCCAAGTCCTTTACTGCCATAATGATACCTTGATGCAATAATATCACATCATATAATGCCTCCAAAAATACTGACCAGAATAGCCAGTACCTAGGTAAGGAAGTAACAAGCAGTTCGTTTTGTTACACAATCAGTGACAGAATTACCATTCAAAGTTAAATATTTAAAAACAGACACTAGAATATTGTATCAAACAAAAATATAACAAGTCTGAGGTGGCCCGAATCCTCACAATCAGTTCTGAAAATTTAATCTCCACATGTGCAATGCTAAGCATGTGATTATGAATGTAGGGTTTCTTTATTCGAGAGCAGTAAAACACTGCCTTGAGATCCTTTCAAGAGTGCCAAATATTAGCAATGTTCACAAACATGATTCACAATATAAACTTAGAATTTCAAATCAAAATTCAGTCTCTCAAAAGCATTCTGACCTGATGTGGTCTTTGAATTCTTTGCAACAGATGAATTGCTCTATCATTTTTCTCTAGCCAAAAAAAAAAAAAGTGAAAACTAAGAGTTGGCTTTTCTGAGGAGTGTTTTGAGTCTAAAAGGGTTGAGAGCCAAAGCACTCTGGGCACGTCTACACATGCATTTGCTCTGGGGTGGGTGTACTTACTCTGGAGTAAACCCACCCCAGGCAGGTATCTACACATGCAGGGAAATGGGAACAGATTTGCTGCTCATGGCAGCAGTTTGCTCCTGCTCCCACTGGCACTGCACCACCCCCCTGCCACTCCAAGGGTGGGTGGTGGCCATGTTTAAAAGGCAGCCCTAACACACTACTTCTTGGCCACTTGCTTCACTGGCCCAGAGCAGTGTGCAGAGCACGGTGGCAGCACACTGTGACTCTGTCACCACAGCCTCTGCCTGCTGCACCATGGCTGTTCCAGCCCCAGGACCCAGCAGCAATGTCCACTTCCCTGGGATCCTGCTGGCCACTGTGCTGGCCCTGCTAGCCTGCTGCAGGGATCGCCACCTGTCTCAGGGCAGTCTTGGCCCTGGCAGCCCAGCTGTACTGTGTGACTGCCTGGCCTGGCTCCCTGTGGTGTTCCAGGCTCCCTACCACCATGGTGCTGCCTCCTAGACCCCGTGCTGCCTCCTGGAACCCAGCAAGGATGCCAACAATGCACACATGGATGCTACCACTGGGGCCATCCACGCCCTCCTGGGCCTCCAGCCCCACCTCTAGGTTTGCCCAGCTAGCCAGGACTGGTGGCTGCATGTTGTCCACACCACCTGGAATGACGAGCAGTACCTCAAGTCCTTTTGCATGACCTGGGACACTTTCCAGGAGCTCCTGGAGCAGATCCGTCTGCACCTGGAGAAGCAGGCCAGCACCAGGCAGTGGCCCCTCCCTGCGGACACCAGGCTGGCCACCATCCTGCTCAAGCTGACCACACCTGCTGGCATCCACTACATTGGCCACCTCTTCAGTGTGGGCAAAGCAACCATCCTGGAGGTCTGCAGCACCCTCCAGGATGTGCTAGGGTACACTGTTCTCCACATACATGACCTCCTGGCAGTGGTGGTGGGGTTCTGTGCCCTTTGCTTCCCCCAGTCCATTGGGGCCCTGGCCAGGACCCACATCCTCATCACCTGCCCACCATACAGTGACCAACCCTAGTACAGCTGGCGGGACTCCCACTCTGCCTTCACCAACATGTGCGCTGGCTGGGCAAGCAGTGCCCACAACACCCATGTATTTCACAACTCTGCCCTGCCACCTCTGGTGGAGAGCAGGCGCTTTGCGCCGGGGGTACCAGACCTCCAGCTGGGTGCAGTGGTGGTCCTACCCTCCTCATCAGGGACCCTGCCTACCCACTCCTCACCTGGCTCATGTGGCCTACACTGGCCAGCTGGAGCCAACCAGCCAAATTTGAACCAGTGCCTGGGCCAGCCCACACCCTGGGGGGTGCATCTTTGGCCACTTCAAGGGATCCTGGTGCACCCTCATTGCCCACCTTATGATCGCCCAGGACAACATCCCCCTGTCACTGTCACAGCCTTCATGTTGTGTAACACCTGTGAGGCCCAGGGTGAGCTATTCCACAAAGCCTGGGCAGAGGAGGCACAGTGGGTGGAGGACACCTGGCACCAGGAGCACCAGGTGTGGCAGCAGTAGTGGGCCCCAACTCCAGCTAGGCCCCAGGCAAGTGGCACACCCACCAATAGGGGCCAGGGTACCAGGTGCGGGAGACGCTGACTGACCACTTCCTCCTGCACTCCCCACTGTAGCCCACCTGGACAGCCACCCACAGACCCCTGCCCCACTGTACACCTCCAGCACCATGCTCACTGCAGACAGTTCTCCAAAAAGCAGTTTATTCCCCTTCACAGACTCCCCTCCCTGCTCCCTCCCCCACAACAGAATCCATCTGTCCTCCCTCCCCAACAACAAAGCCTGTCCCCACTTCCCCCACTCCCCAAAGAGCTCCCAGCCCACAGCCCTGGGCTGAAAGTGGCCCCCTGGTGGTGGGGATGACCCAGAGTTAATTTGCTCCCAATCAGAATCTACACATGTGCTACTGTGTAGTAACTAATTGCGAGTGACTTTGCTACTTGTACTTGCAGGTTGTAAGTTTACTTATAATTAGAGCAAATTACTGCTCAGTAAGAGTCTACATATGTAGACACAAATGCTTACTGTGCAGTAATTTGCTCTACTGTGCAGTAAAGTATCTCATGTAGATGTGCCCTCTGAGTTTCAAAGACGTTTATTTAGTCATTCATCCTAAGTTTGGCTTGTTTCTTTTTATCCCTTTAAATCAGCAGGGTTTGTAAGGAACAACCATTCCCTTTAAATAGTTTTTGTATCCTATCTCATTTATAAGAAATTAACTGAAAAGAGATGCAAACCAAAGAGAGACATGTTTGGTTCTAATAATAATGTAGTAAAGTTACTGTGCCATGACTGTTAATAAGGCTTTAAGAACTCTTGCTCAACTGATTTTCCAAAGAAAGTCATTTTTATTCACGTATAGTAAAAAAGACTGCACCTCAGCTATTAAAAATTACTGTCAAAGTGCTGCTTCATTTACCAGTTGTTTGGCCTTCTGCAGTTTTTAAAAAGACAAGCCACCACATTAGCTTATGACCACTCCAGTAACACTAGAGAATAAGAATATAAATCATTTGTAAATTTTTTAAACTAAAGGTCAACTTGCCAGCGTCTCTTCTACAGGCTACATTTAAAGTTAGACATTAGGTGTAAAAGGATATAGAAAATAAGTTTCATTTTACAGTTAATACATCTACTCGAGCCTTCCTATTCACTCTGTTACAAATGGGCAGTTCAACAGGACAGAACATCCACTCAGAAGAATACGAAGGTAAAGTCTGCAGTAACAAAGTTTTTCTAACTTTGTTTAGGAAATGTGCCATTTTGCACACTTGAGCAGGATTGCAGCATAAGACATAAAATTGCTCTGTGTGCCTCATGGGCAGGCAGAAGGGGAAGGGCTGTGGAATATGTGCAGGAGAGCCAGACTGAGCTGCAGCCCCTCCTGGTCTGACCCTGCAGTGCACTGTCAGTCCAGGAAACAGAGGCATGCAGGCCAGGTGGACCTGTCCCACATGCTTGTTTCCTGCATGTCATGAGGGGGCTGGACCAGGAACAAGCACAAGCCAGCTCTCCTGTCTGCTTTAAGCCTATCACAGAACCCTAAACAGCAGGAGCATGTGCATGGCGTAGCCCTTCCCAGTCTGGCTGCGTATCCGGTGCATGGAGCATTTTCACTTGGTTGTAGTCAAGGCACCCATGCCACAATACCCCGGTTGAAAACCATTGGGTTAAAGAGAGGAAGAATTATGCTCTTCTCCCTTCTACGGCTTGGTAAAAAGTTCAGCTCTGGACTCTTTTACATAGCAGCATGGTCAGAAGTATTTCAGAGTTCTCCTGCCAGCTTCATGAACAAGCTGCTCATGCTCATTGGTAGCTGCAGTAGGTAACGCCTCTGCTGATGCTAAAGGGCAGGAAAAGAGGATTGCTAAGACTGAGGGGGGAGGGGTGGACAGGAAAAAAGTAGTAACAATTAACTGATATAGGAAACTAGCCAAGAAAACAAGTGTCAGGAAGGAGAGCTGGATTTATGATTCCTGGTTACTAGTCCTCAGTCTACAGGATATGTCAGTGGAAATTTAACCTATGTTTAAAAAAAAGTTTAAACTTTGACCCCTAATACGTCATGGTTTACAACTTCTGAATTTCAGAAGTCTAGTTTCTGCAACAGAATGGAAAGACACATTTTGCCAAAGTACTCAGATGACTTGTTCAATTAACTAGCTTGGACGTAAGGAACATGAGGACTGGTGACTAACTGTTCTATGTAAGCGCCTTCAACCAGTCCAAGAGACTACAGATCACATGCAGAGCAGTGCAACACAGCAGGGGGGAGCCTCCACACATGGCACAATACATTACAGAGAGAAGAGTGTCTTGCACATTAAGAGCAGGGGTGCCCCTGAGCAAGTCACAGCCTCCAGGCACATGGCCCACACTGATAAAGCCCCTAGCTACTTAAAAGTTGGACAGCCTATACTACACAACAGTGGCCCTAAATATTCACCTATTCTCCAAAGCACTCATACCTTCACATTTATCCAAGTCAACTGCCAACATACTACCCAATTCCTTTAAGATGACCAACAAAACCCAGATTTAAATACATCAGCTGTCTTCGAAAACATCAAGCCAGGTTATTTTGACATCCCACACATGGGGTTGTGACAGGGTAACTGAAATACCCTGCCACAGCAATGCCCAGGAGAAAGAGAAAAAAAGAAGGAAACTTACGCTGAGACGCAGGAAGAACTGCGGTGAGCCCAGACGGGAAGAACATCACGGCACAGACAATTAAAGGAGCCGGCTTGGGCCATGGCAGACCAAAGGCTGCTGCGGCAAATCCAGCTGCTGGGGTTCGAAACCGAAGGGAGGAAACCGGAGCAGCCAAGGGGAAAAGAAAGAAACCGCGCCAAAGAGGGAAAGAAGAAATAGCTGGGTCAAGCGGACCAAGAATAGGAGGTTGCCATGGTGGACCCAGCTGGGGAAAAGGGAGATTTAAGGGATGCTGGGAGGGCAACCTGGGGTTGGAGAGAGGGGGAGACGAGAAAAAAGAAGACAGGTGAGATCACAGAAGAAGGAAACCAACCGCAGAGCTTAAGGGACAGCTCCGGTCCCCCAACTTACCTGGAGAGAACCAGTAAAGGATCTTCTCAGATGAGAATAATCATCACAGGAGGTGAGAAAGCTGCTCGTCCGGTGAATCCAGCCCCACGGGGGTGTGAAGGTAACCACTCCAGGAACCTGGAAGAAGATAGAGATGTGGGTGAAATTACACCTCCAGGAGGGAGTGAGCCTGTCCCTACCCTGAAAATAAGGGAGGGATTAGACATAAGAAAGAACTGTCTTGGGACCCGTGCAGAGAAGAATGGGGCAAGCAGCCAAACTGAGAAGATGACTCTGGTCAGGGGTCCTTTAGACTGAGGCCAGAACAATAGCTTCAGAGGCGAGCAACAGCACACCCAGAACACCTGTTGTGGTTAGGGCAGGGTGTGGGGATGGTGGAGCCCTGTGAAGTCCAACCGACATCTTGAGCCTATAACAACCCTCGTGTCCCAAGACTGTTTGAACATCTATCTCCCATAACATCAAAGGCATGGCATGAAGGATGAAACACTAGAATCAGCAGGGAGACGCCTCAGCTCTAGACAGCACGCCATCGACCTTCCACAGGGGTTATAAAACAAACCAAAACAATCCTATTTACAGCCATCTGTAAAGAGGTTCCATAGAAGATGGAAATCCAAACAGACTATAATTGAAGCCTCTTGAAATTGTGATAGTGTATTACCTTTTGCCCTTATTAAAAATTATGACCTTATTAGCTGTTAAACAGCAGTTGTTTAACAATTAAGTAATATGGAAGATGCAAGCTAAATTGCTCTATCAGTTAATTAGTCAAATGAATGGAATTTGCTATTAAGTATCTGTAATATCAAGTTGCACTCCCTCCCACTAAGTGCACTTCACAGGGAATGAATGCTGTCATGACCATTCCTTGACCATACAGTATCAACATGTATAAGAGATACTTCCTTGACAGTATATTAAGTGAATCAGTGGCCTAACCTTCACATGAAGTCATTGGCTGGTCAAATAAAGTTTGGTCAAATGATCAGTCAAAAATTGCCAAATAGAGTCAAATATTTTTTTATTTACATTAGAAACCAGTAATTTCTTACATACTGTTGAAATAAATTTATTTCACAATTAAATCTTATTTCACAATTAATTTTTTTTATAAAAACTAAAACAAAGAAAAAGCATGTGCATGGCGTAGCCCTTCCCAGTCTGGCTGTGTATCCGGTGCATGGAGCATTTTCACTTGGTTGTAGTCAAGGCACCCATGCCACAATACCCCAGTTGAAAACCATTGGGTTAAAGAGAGGAAGAATTATGCTCAGAAAAAGCACAAATTTTCCATTGTCAAAAACATTTAAAAATCATATTTCTGTCAAGAAAATTACAAAAAATTCACTCCCCATAAAATTGAAAGCATATACTTCATCAAAACAAAAAATATAAAAAATGCTTAGTAAGTTTCATTATTAAAAAGTTAAAAAATTATTTTCATTATTAGTCTGTTCTTTTTTTTGAGTTGATGTCATCTTCTTCCTGACTTCCATTCTTTTCACTGTCACTTTCTTCTGAGTCAGAATCAGAAGACCTGCTTGAAAAATATTCATCTTTGTCCAAAATGTTTTTCATTAACCATGGATTATTATCTACATTGCCATCTTCCCAGCAGTTTTTATTTTTATCCTGTTTCAGTTCTTGCTATGAATGTTGCCCCAAACCGACCAGTTACACTCTGCACAAGCAGTAGAGCTTGGAAGTGTTAACAGGACCAGTTGCTATCAGAACCAGTCGCTAATGAATAAGAAGGACAAAGGCCTTTCCATTAATTTGATTATGTAATTTGACCTTTTTCTATGGATATGACTTCATTCCAAATTACTTTACTGTTGAATATCCCACTGCTTGCTTTAAAATTGTTTCAGTCATCAGGAAATTTCTTAAATTTAGCCCCGTTCCTTATTAGTCCACAAGCTGCATCAAACTCTTCACCTGTTAGCTTTTCTCTTTGATATTGAGGATCCAACAGGTAACCTGCATTGTGTGCATCAGTAATCAATTGGCACATTCTTTCCTCCATCATTTCTTTATATGTTTTTCTCAGATGTTGGAAGTGGAGATTCTTTACAAGTGTTGATGATATCATGCAGAATGTTTGTGTATTCATATTTGATATCTGCAAGTATACATGTGTCACCTTCCAACTTCTGTATAACTTGGGCAACAGGCTGTAGCACGGACAACAATTTGGGACTGCATACCCAAAAGACATCCTCATTAAATATATCAATTCAAATGTCTCACAGACAAGTGCTAGAAACAGTTTCATCTACAACAGCTGATTGCAAAGCTCTCACAAACCTGAAGTTGTTGCAAACATTTGATTGTTGAAGCCGACCGGATAGGACAGGTTGCACCCATTGTTAGAAGTATGCAATGTTGTTTTCAGCCCTGGAGAAACACAACAGCTGAAACGTCAATTTTTTCAAAAATAAACAATTTTTTTTTTTTTACTTTTGCGGGATGAGAATGGAATGTTTGTAAGCCTTTGAAATCATGAACAAAAAGTTGCAATGTGTGAGCAGCACAACTGTAGAACTGAATATGAGGATATTTCTCTTTCACAGTACTCTAATCAGATTTCATATTTGCAGCATTGTCAGTTACAACCGAAAATACTTTCTAGGACTGAGTTCTTGAATAACATTTTTGAACTATAATGCTATGTATTTGGATGTGTGGCAGTGTTCTACAGTGCTTAAGAATTTATAGAATAATGACTGGGGAGTTGTGACCAAGAAGTTAATTATGCTTTCATTCTGAATATCACTCCAACCATCTGATACAATGGACACATGAGATGCCTCTTAATAAAACCACTTACTCTTCTCTACATTTCACCAAAAGCTTCAACCAGATGTACAGTTAGCTGTTTTCTGCCTGGTAAAATGTAGACTGTATGCAGCTTGGCAAAAAAATTCTTACATGTAGGGATTTTCTACTGTGTGAAAAAGTCAAATTGCTTATATTTGCTAAAGCTGTATATACATGATCAAGCTCACGTTATTTTGTGTATTAATCTTGTCCAAAAATCCTAAAATATTTGATTGTGGTTTTGATCTGCTTGGTCACTTTCCCATAAAGCTTCAGATTTCACCTCAGTTGATTCCCAAGAACTGGCCAAAGAAGGCTTAAAAAAG
>NW_005842853.1:0-15365 GCF_000455745.1 Alligator sinensis | reverse complement strand
GCTGAAATGAAGCTTTGAAGTCAAAATTGCTTACAGAACTTGAGTGAAACAAGTGGAAGGCCACCAGCCTGAGTTTCATTATTTTCTTCCATTTCTGTCACCATACCATCTTCATCAGAGGAATCTTCTTTGCTCAAAGCACAATCGGAGGATGCATCCGATGTACGAGTAGAAGAAAGCAGTTTCTTCTTGGAATCATTTTTATTAAGAAATCTTTCTTTTACTACAGCTGAGTACATGTAACAAGACTTTAAGAGGTGTTTTATCATTCTATGTGAGTTACATATTCACAATTGCAGAATTTACATCTGCCTTTCACTGCTTCTCTCCTGCACTCTTCAATAAAATTTCCATACAAAAGCTTTGTTTCTCTTTGCCACTAATTTCTTTTTTAAAGTCAAATAAATAAAATAGTTTAGTAAAAAAAATAGTTCACATTTCAATTGGAAACTTTCAAACCATTTTTAATTTAAAAAATGCACAAAAATCAAACACACTGAAACAGTCACTGACTGTGGCTAGGGGCAGACATTCAAAAAGCCTGAGCCTGAATTGATTCAATCTTTGCAGGTTAGTCTAACCTGGCTAGACTGAATTGGTTTGGAATCACACAGACATCCCCTCTGGACTAAAAAAAATGCAGACAAATGCCTGCAGTGGCTCAGGCTAGAACATGGGGGGCACTAGAGCAGCCCTCCCTCCCCTTCCAGAAGGCTGAGCTGAGGGGGGCATGGCCAGGACCCTGCAGCATGCTCAGATTAGGGAGGTCTGCCCACACCATCCTAGGCTTTTCCCAGCTCGCTGCTCAAGGGAGTGTTTCATAGTTTGTAGGGTCGGAAGGGACCTGAGCAGATCATCAAGTCCAACCCCCTGCCATGGGGTGTTGCCAGACCTCAACCCCAGGCTAGCACTCTGAGGCAAGGGGGGGAGGGGAGGTGTGCAGTGCATGTATCTGCTGATACAGAGCTTTTCAATCTCCCTCTCCCTGCTTCTTTACACTGTCTGCAACAAACTAACAGGTGAGCAAGTCAGCAGGGGGACTGATAACAGTGTTTATCACCCCATGGGCAAAACAATAGCCTCTCTCCTTAGTTCAAGCTCTTCTTAAACAGCTTTATCCAAGGAAGGAAGGAGAGACCTTACCAGCTAACCTGTTGATTAGCTCCAAAAATCCCTAAGCAGACACTGTCCTGTCTGCCAATCCCAGCAAAATTGGAGACACACACAGACACCACTCAACATTAGTTAGCATACCACATGCCTAGGGTCCATGGGCCTGGGGTCCACGGTGTGGGAGATTGGGGGGGGGGGGGGGGGAAATCTCTGCTTGAGCAGCCAGCAGGGGTGGGGCAGAGGGAAGCCAGGCAGACCCTTCTGTATCTGCAGTCTCTGCCGGAGCTCTGGCCAGGGAGCAGAAGGGCAATACCAGCTCTGCTGTGGAGCAGAGATCCCCGCCAAGCCCAGAGAGCATGCCAGGATGCTGGGGAATCTAGTTTAACTTAAACCAGCATGGAGTCTGGGACAGACATTGCATAAACTCGTTTGACCCAAATCAGTTAAGTTGTTGACTTGACACATGCCAGATCAACACTCGGGATCCCAATATTGCAGTTAGATAGAAGGGTGTGATACACAATTATATATACACACAAACTACACAAACACCACTATGAGTTCACATACTCAAACATGCAATTTCTTGGCTGTGTGCTAACATTAGGGGCGTTGGGTTAACTTGGTGCTTGGGGTCACTTGGGGTCAATGTACCCCAGGGTTACTTGGGGTCACTTGAGGATAGAGTTATGTAAGGTTAAAGTGGCCCCTGGGGTTACTTGAGATCACTGGGGCTTGGGGTAACTTAAAGTTAATTAGTGTTGATTAATTAAAGAAAAAGGCCAAAAGCCAGCATTGAGAAGGAGCGATGCTGGGGAAAAGCTGGCATAGAGACTGGGGCCAGAACCCGAGCTGCGGAGGAGCTGAAAGGTACCGGGAGAGGGAAAACTGGGACTGGGGGGAACCGGAGGGGCTGCAGGGGAGTTGAGTCAGGGAGCTGTGGGTGCTGCAGGTGTTGAAGAGGGGCTGTGGGGGAGCAGGGAAACTGGGGGGGTGGGCCCAGGAGCTAGAGAGGGGCTGCCAGGGAAGACGCTCCAGGTGCCAGGGGGAGGGAACCAGGAAAGAGCCTCAGCTGTGGGGAGCTGGGGGCAGCCAGGAACTGAGTAGGGGAGCTGGATCAGGGAGCAGCGGGGGAGGCTCCAGGTGCCGGAGCCTGATCGGGGGGAATAGAGAAAGGCTCCAGGTGCCAGAGCTGGATCAGGGCTCCTGGGCACTGAGGAAAGACTGTGGGGGAGCAGTGGTGGGTGCCAGGAGTGGCTGCGAGGGAAACCAGGAGCCGGGAGGAGCTCTGGGTGAAACTGGGAGCCAGGAGAGGCTCCTGACATGGGGGAAGCTGGGGAGAGGGTACAGGAGCCTGGAGGAGCCGTGGGGGTGCCGGAAGCGGCTGTGGGGGAAACTGGGAAGGAACTACGGGTGTCGGGGTAGCCGGAGAATGGAGAAGGAGGCAGAAAAGATAGGGGAAAGAAGGCAGACACAAATGGGAACAGAGAGAGAAGGAGAGACAGGGAAGATCAGGAACAGAAAGCAGAGGTGGCGGACTTCAACTGGCCAACGAAGATCAGGGAGACAGGGAAGATTGGGAAAAGAAAGCAGAGGCACAAACAGGGAAAGAAGGCAGAGGTGATGGGGCACAAACAGGGAACAGAGAGAGACAGGGATCAGGGAGAAAGCAGACAGGGCAGGAATGGAGAGGGAGATCAGAGGGAAGGCAAAGGCAGCAGGACACAAACAGTAACAGAGAGAGAAATCAGGGAGAAGGCAGAGGCGGAGGACAGAGGGCTAGAGCTGGGAAACCAAAGAGTAGGGCTGGGAGGTCAACGGAGAGAGAGAGAAAGCCAGAGCCGGGGGAGATGGAAGTGGCAGAGAGAAACAAAGCCCACAGGGAGGTCAGAGAGACAGGGATTTAGTTGGAAGCCTGCAGCAAGACAGAGACCAACTCAGGGTCAAGAATATCAGTTTTATTAAACAGGCAGTATACTATACAGCTCATGAAGTTATTGGTTCCTACACACACAAGCACTCACACAATAGTAGCAGGAGAGAAAAAGGCTTGGTGGAGAGATTGAAGTTAAAGTGTGTAGGGACAGAGTCCAGGTCCTTTGCCTGGGGGGAAAGAAGGTGATAGCTACCTATCCTGGGCTGTGAGTTGATCCTCGATGGCCAGTCAGGGTCTTCTCCAGCAAGGTGTTGTCCAGAGGGGGGTCGCCGGCAGGGCCTCTGGGTGGATAGGTGGTGTGGCACAATGCTGGTCCAGATGGAGACAGCGTCCCAAGGAAGTTACACTCTACCACCCTTTTATAGGGATGGGCTACCTGTGTCTCCTATGGGAGGGACATGTCCAGGCAAGGACAGTCCCGCTCAGATGCCTACGTGCAGATCCAGGTGTCCTCATTATCTGGTAGGACACAACGGTGGGGTTGCTGGTTTCTGTAGGGGATTTGTCTTTCAAATGCTGGGTTTCTGTTCTGCCCCTGGGTGAGGTCCGTGGTTCCCAGGTACGTCAATGCAAGGCAAGGTCCAGTCATTGAGTTGATTGTTCAGTTGAGGCCTGCTACCATTGTATCTCAAGCACCTTCATCCATCATGCCTGTGCACCACCAGGGGACTCTCCTGGACACCTCTGATCAGAGTCTTGCACAGCCCAAAGCATGGCCTGATTGACAGCCCCCTGCACACTGCAATAAGTATATGGGCTCAAATAAGGAATTTCTTCTGGGCTGGGATTAGAGATGGAAATCCTTCTTAGGCCCCTCCACACCATGACTCTCTGCCACTGGGGGACTCTCCCAGACATCTCTGACTAGCGTTTTGCGTGGCTCAAAGTGCTGTTTGTTCGTGCCAGGCTGCCAACTCATAGCCCCCCATGCACACTATACTAAGTATACGGGCTTAAATAAGGAACTGTTTTTTGGGCTGGGATGACAGCTGGAAATCCTTCCTGGGCCAGCCCAAATAGTCAGGAGAGTCCCCAGTGCCAAAGGCATGGTGTGGGGTGGCCCTAGCTCTGGGGTGTAATGGCACATATAGGAGTGTATGGGGAGGGCTAAGATACACCCCAGACCTGGGTGCAACAGCCACATATAACATATATCACAGCCCTCACCATACACTGTTATACATGGCCGTTACACTCCAGAGCTAGGTGCACTTGGGTCAATCTTGGGCTGACACAATTGTGTCCAGAGAGATAAGGAGACAGTACCATGGTCTGCTACTGTGGTCAGTGTCAGGGGGAGCTGTCCTGGCAATGAGGAAACTGCCTGGGTGACCAGTGGGGTCACCCTAAAACCAGCACCCCAGCAAGGCTGACAGATGAAGTACAAAACCCCTGGTGTGCACCCCCCATTGGAAAGCCTGATTGGCTGCGTGGTGCCAAAGGGGGTGGGGACAGTGCTGGCATGGGCAGCTTCCCTGTTGCCTAGCAATGTTGGTGACTCCATTAGTCTCTAAAGTCTGTGAGTGCCTAGGCAAATCCACAAAGGCAAGTGTGCCTAGCTCGAATAAAACCCAATTTTGGGGCTTTAAAATAGGCTCTGTCAAAAAGCGGAGGTTGGGGGAGGAGGCAAGAAAGACCAGAGAAAGACCAGGCTTGGCAATGGTTTGGTGGCCAGCCAGGGAAGGGTGCACCCCCAAATTCCTGTCCATGCCACTGGGGGACTGCCCCAAAGAACCCTCACCACACTCCTGCCTGGCCCAAAGTGCGATCTGTGCTTGTCAGGCTGTCAACTGACAGCCCCGTCCCATGCCCACTGTACTAAGTATATGGGCTGCAATAAGGAACTGGTTTCGGGCTAGGATTATGGCTGGAAATCCTTCTTGGGCCACCCCACACCATGCCTCTGTGGCACTGGACATCTCTGACCAGCGACTTGCCTGGCCCAAAGCCCAATTTGTTCATGCAAGGCTGCCAGCTGCCAGCCTCCCCATTCCCGCTGTACTAAGTATATGGACTCAAATAAGGAACTGACTTTTGGGTTGAGATGACAGATTGAAATCCTTTCTGGACCATCTGACACCATATCTGTGTGCCACCAGGGGACTCTCCTGGACATCTCTGGCCAGAGTCTTGCCCAGACCCAAGCGCAGTTTGCGTGTGCCCGGCTGCCAACTGACAGTCCTCCCATGCCCGCTGTACTAAGTAGACAGGCTCAAATAAGGAATTTCTTTTGGGCTGGGATTAGAGGTGGAAATAGTTCTTGGGCCACCCCATGCCATGTCTCTCTGGTTTTTCTAGTTTTCTGGCTTTTCTGGAGCTGGTCTGTTTTTTGGGCTGGGATTACAGTGGGAAATTCTTCCTGCATCTTATATTTTATGTACCCTGTGCCTCAAGTAAGTCTGTTGTTGATTTGCCTTTGTTATATGTGTATGTTCACCTAAAATCCATTCGACTCCCCTCTGCTCCACCCCCACCCCCAGGTGCTCGGAGGGGAGGTACCATTATCTCCCAAGGTCCCCTTGCCCCTCGCATGTGTTATATTCCACCCTGTTCTTTCCGATATGGTTAAGTTCCAATTGGTCTTGGCTCTACTCTATAAAGGGAGGAGAGCTGCTCCCGCATAAGCGGCTACCCCTCCCATAGTGTACTAACACCTGCTAAATCCCTTCCATTGGAGCCGGGGTACCTCATCTGAGTACCACCCAGGTTACATTTACCACCTGGGTTACCCCTACCCACCCAGTCCCTCTCACTCCTGCCCTGCCCTCCCCCAGCCCTGCCAAACCAAAAACCCACTCCAACAAAAAGCAATTTTAATTAGCCTGAGTCTTAAACTGCCTGACCCATAACAATTTGATCTTTGCCACAAACTACACGCTAACACAGGGAACAATTTTTTCTGGAATCCAAAAAAAGTCGTATTTTTCATTAATCTGAACCTTGAACTAAATCACCAGTAAAATTTTGCAAGATTAGCCCCTGAAGTCTTGTTGAAGTATTATAATAGAGATTCAATGGATTTCCATGGATTACTGAGTGAACCCAAGCAGCACCTGGTGGTGTAATAGTTGCAAAGCAGAAAAAAAAAAATCACATTTTTGGGCATAAATCAGATCCATGTTGAAAATTTTAAATGATAAAAAAACCCTCATGGAAGAAATTCAAGAGCTAAGCATAAAACATATCAGAGGTGTTTTAAATTACCATGATAAAAAAAATCTAAAATGATAAAATCAGCTGACAATGTGGATAAGCAGACGCTATTTAGCTAGCTTAATGGCGATTTTTGTCATGTGGACACAGGAAAAGTGTAACGTGGTAACAGGAGAGGTGTAACATGGACAGGCGCCCATAGTGTCCATCTACTAGCCAAGTTATGAATCCATTAATCTCACTCTCATTGCTGCAGCTGAAGCTTCTTGTAGCAGCATAGTAAATTCAGTAGTATATGTAATGTACATCAGAATTGATCCATGTTTGAACAACTGATAAGATGCCTATAAAGGCTCTCTGGAAAAGATTCGACTACACTGTGACCCTTCTGCAAAGGGCTAAGAAACTTCCTTTGTCCTATAGTCTGGGCTCAAAAGGTAAGAAACAAAAACCGTAAACATGTCTTTTGTGGTCTCTTAGTCCATATCATAAGTACAAAGAGATCAGACCAAATTCCTCATCTCCTTGCAGTCTCCCTTAAAACAATGACATATTTACTAAAGATAAAATAAGTACTACGTGTCATTTCAAAATGCAATTTGTTATTCAGTACTGCAGACTCTTGAAATGCCACTCCCTCTCTTACCTTTTTATCTGAAGTAATAAGTTTAAAGGCCTCAGTTACTTGATGCACAGTAGCACCCCCACCAACATCAAGGAAATTTGCTGAAGTCCCTCCATGAAGTTTAATTATATCCATTGTGGCCATAGCCAAACCAGCACCATTTACTTTAAAGAAAAAATAAAGTGCATTTAGGAATTCCATTAGCAAACACAACAGCACTTAAACTTTTATTACATAAATTACATACCTACCCTGTGTAGCTGAGGTCGACTTTAACTGTACCTCTGTCTCTTTCATTCTCCTGAGTCTAGTCCTGCAGATCAGAGTTTTTCTGATGATGATACACTGAACTGCTATCAAAGTTTATCTTTGCATCCACATATATCACTTGTAATTTTGAAAAGCAAAACAGAAACACAAGATGTCATTAATGCACTTCACTTAAAAAAGCCACAACTATTTCTCCAATGTACATACAATAGAATACATGTTAAGTACTCATCCAACTGTTTTCTTAGGGCACAGGATACTTTATGAAATCTTCACTCCAAGTTTTGCCAAATCAATATTTGATGTAAACTAGTATCACACAACTAAACAATACCATAACATTATCTCCCAGATGCATTGTAAGTTGCAGAATCAGAAACTGAATTATGGCTGCCCAGGCAGTGCAAGTAACATGTAAAAATGTGTTTCTTGAAATGCAATTCTTTCACAGTTTAGGTTCTTTAGGACATGCTTTATTATGTGTATCTGGATCAGTTGCACACCACTCACAAATTATAAAGTGTCAGATCAATACTTCCACAGTGCCACCTATTTTATATTTTTAACTATATTTTGGTTCCTGCTTTTAAAATAAAAGTATGGGTTTCATGTAAAAAAGGTAGGGCAAAGGAGACCAATGCAGTCCTCTTAGAACACAAAAAGGGTTCTTTCACACGTTTCTTCTCTAAGGAAGCAATAGCCTAGTATATAACAACTTATTTCTGTGCTTGGGCACAGAAAAAATAAATCGTTAGAAAAACAGCCTAGCAATTAGCACTAAAAACTCAAGAACGATCTGTTGAATACTTTGAGTATATGCGTTACCCCTTCGAAGCAGAATGGATATTTCCATTTTTAAAAAAAAAGCAGCCATGAACATTATTCAGTTTTTGGTTAACTTACCTGGAACACCATAAAGGGCGCCCAATTTTCAGTTAGCATGATTTTTAGATAAGAGTTTTTTTTCAGGGCCTTGATGCCTAGTCAATTCTGAAAGATCTCGACTTAAGGCTGCTAACCAGGACTTCTAAACATTTGATCCGGTGCCCAGTAGTCTACAGAGCTGAGTGCATGTTGAACCTAAAAACCTCTCAGATTGCATTGATCTGTAGCTATTTAGGTGCTACAGACCATGTCTACATGTTCATTAATGTGCCCTAGTTACTGTGCATTAAGTTTAATACTTGATTAACCAAGTACTAGCTAAATGCACAGTAACTGGCGCACAGGTTTTGTGATGCTTTTGTGCAGAAGCCTAATAACGCTGCACAGTAGCATATTAGCATGGTACTTGACCAGAATGCCACTGCACAGTGTTATTAGGCTACTACACAGTAAACACCTCATGAAGACACCCAGTTTCCAAAATTAATTTTTCAAAGGATCATGTTAATGTTAAATTCTCTGGCTATAAGCAGAGGAATATTTTAGCAGAGTTTCTGCACCAGACAATATGCTTTATGTAATGCCAAATTCAAATTCCCCTTCTGACCATTAATAAAGGACAAGACTTTACCAATTCCTGAAGTATCTTCTACCATAAGGTTTATTTCTGTTTTGGTGGTGTCATATTTCAGACAGAGATTATATATCTTGATCATGTTTCTTGCTTCTTCCTCCACCAGGTTAGGGGGACATCCCATTTTCTACAACAGCTAAAAGTTAAAAAAAAAAAAAAAAAGTAATGAGATCATTAATCCTTACATTTCCAGCGACTGGACTTGTTAGCCTAGCTGGTAATTTTGTTTTTGTATAAATTTAAACTCTTGCTGTAGACCTTCACTTTCACTGCATGAAAGCTCTTGAATTTGAGGGATTTATCTGGTTTAAAACACACAAAAAAAAATCCTGCATTGCCCTACAAAAACTAGTGAATTATGGCTCCAATGTACATATAAGCCTTGAATTAAATTTTAATATATGGTGGTAGAATTATATTATTATAAACTGAAAGCTACATTAAAATATCTAGTATGAAATTGTTTTGAAGTGTCAAGTCTTTTCTTTTATCTGCTCAGCAGGCTATATATAAATATACTTAGTAAATTTTAGAAGTGACACTCCCCTCTAATTGTTAATGTGAAAAAGTACTTCAGTACCCTAACAGCTTGCTCCTTTTTGATGCCTTCCACAATATCAACGGGTTCCTTAATTATCACATCATGATTCTCTACTGCAACATCTTCAATATTAACACCACCCAGAGGAGTGCCTATTAGCACAGGACCCTAAAGAAAAAAAACACACACACACACACACACGTGTAAGCTTTAATACCATTCAATATTTTAATTCTTTCCACAATATTTCAAAAGCCTCTTGTTCACAGTAGGAGATTTTTGGTTTTGACAATCCATTAATTAAAGTCTGTTTTTACAAAATATCACCTTTGCATTCAATATACTTATATAGGCTCTGTTTAATTATATATTTCAAGCTAGGACAGATCTTGGGCCTATACCCTTACTTCAAGAGAAGCTTTTCCTTTGTTAATGTCACTATTACCAAGTGGAAGAACATGCAGTATTGGCTTTACAGTAGGATCAGAAAATAGTTATGGAATAGTACAGAAGTTAGTGACTTCTCGGAACATTGTCAGTGAACAAGAACCACCTGTGTTTCCCTCCAAGCTTAGATTTGCTTTCAGGTGCTCAGACACAGCAGGTTTGCACAGTCATTTATGATAATCATTGTGCTTTATTCCTGTTCAATGGGATCACAAGCCTTGCTATCTCCAACTAGTTCTGAAAACTTGTCACAGAAGAAGTACGGCAAAAACCCCTGTAACAAATAAGTCTCTGAAGAAGCACCAGGACTCAATAACCATAGAGACTGAACAGCCCTCTCTACCTTGGAAGTGGTTCCTCATCTCAAACTTGACATTCGTTTCAATTAACAATCAGCTTTCACTGTCAGTCACTATGCATGCTGACCCATTGTATGGATGAGAGCTTGCTGCTTGCCAGGCTATGAAGGCAGACTTGCTAGAGGTACACAAAGACCAAAAAAAAAAAACATTTTACAACTACTGACAACTGACTGTCAAGAGAAATGCACTGTTCCAGTGGGCAGGCTTAGAAGAAAGAAAGAAAAAGGAAGCCTGGTATGTTGGAGAATTTTCCTGCCGGGGGAAAAAAAAAATCAGGGTTCTTCACCAGCTTATTAACAACTATGTACCAAAAGCAGTCACAAGCAACAAATATCTTTGAGATCCATTACAGATGTTTATTGAATTGAAGTTATTAGTTCTGTTAAGGCATGGCAAAATGGGCCTTGTTACAGTAGGAGACTCCGAAAACTTAGTTTGTTTTAAACAAAGGAGATGCAGGGAGACCCATGGATATGGTATACCTTGATTTTAGCAAAGCTTTTGATCTGGTCTCCCACATAATTCTCACAGGGAAGCTAAGGAAATACAGATTGGATGAATGGACTGTAAGGTGGATAGAAAACTGGCTGGAGCATCGGGTTCAGAGGGTAATAATCAATGGCTTGATGTCTAGTCAGCAGCTGGTATCAAGTGGAGTGCTCCAGGGATCGGTCCTGGAGCCGGTTTCGTTCAATGTCTTCATCAACAACCTGGAAGATGGCATAGAGTGCACCCTCAGCAAGTTTGCAGACGATACCAAGCTGGGGAAAGCAGTACATATGCTGAAGGGTAGGGCTAGGATTCAGAGTGACCTAGACAAATTGGAGGATTGGGCCAAAAGAAATCTCATGAGGTTCAACAAGGACACGTGCAAGTCCTGCACTTAGGACAGAACAAACCCATGCACCAGTACAGGCCAATCGCTGACTAGCTGAGCAGCAGCTCTGCAAAAAAGGGCCTGGGAGTTTAAGTGGACAATAAGCTGAATATGAGCCAACATTTTGGCCTAGTTGCAAAGAAAGCTAATGGTATACTGGGCTGCATTGGTAGGTGTGTTGCCAGCAGGTCAAGGAAAGTGATAGTGCCCCTCTATTCAGCACTGCTGAGGCCACATCTGGAGTACTGTGTTCAGTTTTTCCCCCTCCCCCGAGAAAGGATGTGGACAAATTGGAGAAAGTTCAGCAGAGGGCAACAAAAATGGTGAGGGGGCTGGAGGACATGATGTACGAGGACAGGATGAGAGAACTGGGCTTATTTAGTCTGGAGAAGAGAAGACCGGGGGGGTGGGAATTTAATAGCAGCCTACTTGGAGGGAGGGTTCAAAAGAGGATGGAGCTAGACTGTTCTCAGTGGTGGCAGATGACAGAGCAAGGAGCAATGGTCTCAAGTTGCAGCAAGGGAAGTTTAGGTTAGATATTAGGAAGAATTTTCTCACTAAGAGGGTAGTAAAACACTGGAACAGGTTACCCAGAGAGGTGGTGGAAGCTCCATCTTTGGAGGTTAAGGCCCAGCTAGACAAAGCCTTGGCTGGGATGATCTAGTTGGGGATGGTCCTGCTTTGAGCAGGGGGTTAAACTAAATGACCTCCTGAGGTCTCTTCCAACCCTAATTTTTTATGATTTCTATGAAAGATTAGAAAATGTCCATATAGGAATTTAGAACAGTTCAATTAATTCAAACCTTGTAGTTAATCCAGATAAGTTTTCCTGGAATGTCCCCATGTAGATAAATTCCAGATTTCACTTCTGCTTTTATGCTTAGATGCTTTTATTTAGCTATCTTGTGGAAGCCCGTTATCAGAATACAATCCTCAAACGTCTCAAAAAAGCACATTTTTTCCAAGCTGAGAAAACCACTGGTGATAATTTTCAACACTGAATTAAATGCCAGCTATGAGAAACGTTAGCTATTGTAGCTGTGAGAGGATTCCTGTCCAAAGAGTCCAGGAAAGTAAATAAGCTCGCTGGCAAAGCAACATTTTCCACCCCTCTCCACATAACAAAAAAATATTAAATGAGTTTTGTTCTATAAGAAATCACATCAGAACAGTTGGAACAAGAATTGGAAAGCCATCTAGTTTAAGTCTATCACGGCAAGGAGTTCTCAGAGATAAACATCCTGTTTTTCAAGAGTGCAAAAATTTTAGGGGGACAAAAGCGTAATAACCATTTGCAGTGTCCTAATGCCACCTTGTGGTACACAGGAGGGAAACATTCTCAGTCTTACATAACAATAGATTAAAAGGTTTAAGATGAAGAAAATGCCAAATTTTAGCCAAAAAGGACCATAAAAGGAGAAAACTTTTCCCAACTTTGGAAAAGGAATAAGGAAAAGAACTAAGACTAGAAAGATAACAAATTTAACCACTTATTGATTTATCCATTGGAACAGTTTGCACAGAAACTACAGAGACCCGTCTTGCCCCCACACACAAAAAATTCTAGTCTGTTCATGTCCTTGTAAACTACAGGGAACTATCTAGAAAGGTCACTGAACCATGCTCCCTGAAGGCAACAACTGGACAGGCTAAAAATATTTCACTTATCAAAATAGTTGCAGGAGCCAGGTCTTCGATCAAACTCTGATTTTTAATAATGTGTTTTGCGCTCCAAATTGGTTTGGCCTGGGGACGGGCTTTTCTCTGTAGCTGTAGGAGGCAGGACTAGGAGCAATGGCCTCAAGCTGCACAAGGGGAAATTTAGATTGGTGATTAGGAGGAACCTTCTGACTAAGAGGGTGGTCAAGCATTGGACCAGGCTCCCTAAGAGAAGCTGTATAATCTCCATCCCTGGAAGTTTTTAAGAGCTGCTTAGACAGACACTTGGCTTGGATAGTTTAGTCAGTGATCATGATACTGCATTAAGCAAGGGACTGGACTAGATGACCTCATGAGGTCCCTTCCAGTCCTACTTTCCTATGATCCTATGGCCTAGAAGAATAAACACCTTGAAAAATAAAATGTTTGGTACATGCATCTGTCACAGCCAGATGCAGAGGTTGTATAAACATGAGCTTCATTCCCCATCTCTGCACACACACTGGGCACATCTACGCAAGATCACCAGCTACGTCACCGTAGCAACATGCTCCCCAGATACAGTGCATCACTACGGTAACATAGTTGGGAAATCTAAGCGTGTGCTGCCCACGCAGAGCAGTAACAGCCCATACTGCACCGTGCTTTAGCACTAAAGCACAACAATGTGTAAAGATGTCCCTGACATCTACATGAGGCATCACAGATATTAGGGCTATTGATAAATATTTTTCCAAATGTTACAGCAGTCATAAAACTCACTCACTCAGTGGATTAGCACCTCTGAAGTACTGGGTATACTGGGGTGCTATGGTTTTTGTTTGTTCGTTTGTGTAATGCCACTAAACTTTTTTCAGTCCATTAAAAGCATGGAAATCATCCTTTTTCCCTGGACATTTCCTATAGTTAAGCAATATTGATTTATTTTTCACATAGAAAAATAGAATTATCAAGAATTATCAAACAACTAATGAGTTCTTCATGGTTCATGGAAGTTAGACAGACAACCCAATTAGAAAAATTAAAAAATGGCAGCACATTTCTCTCTCAAGAGAAGATGTGGGCAACCGTGGACCCAGAATACAGATCACTTGTAAACACTTTTTGGACATTTTTTGCTTTGAATTAAACAGGAAATCCTAAGAAGCTGTTGCATGGTAATAGGGGAAAGGGAGTCTTACATGCCTCAAAATCTCAGTTTAGGAAGACCTGATTTAGAGCTCCTCCATATTAACTCATCCCTTCTTTGGGGGCTGACAATCCGTCAGAAAGCTAAGGGTATGACTGAGTTAATTCCATACAGAGCACAATAAAGCCCAAGTCAAGCCTTTTCTTATTAATACAGTTTGAGAAGTTCTACAAGACTTCTCTTCACTACTGCCTAGAAACCACTGAAGACTTTCCCATCTCCCAGTTTTAAAGGCAGCAGGAGAGGAGGGAGAAAATTACAGAACCCACTTCACTATCTTCTGAATATTTTGTCCAAAATTTATTCCATCACCAGCTATAAGCATGGTTCTATAAACCAGATCCCACAGATCAATATTTGGAAATCAGGTTATCTTACACATAGTTTTTGTTTCAAATTGGAGGATTTAACCAAGGAAGTCGACGGATGTCACCTTCCAGCATGCACTGGAGATAAACCTCTGGGCCCAATTCCACTCGCAGTTTACAGAAAAAATAATGCTATAAGGAAACTACTAGGCCAGGTGAGGCACATGGAGCCATTCTGTACCAGAAATCTAGTTATGTCCAAGCTGTTGTTGCATATTTTTAAAAGCAGAAGAACCTTGGGTTTAAGAGACTAAAAACCCCAAGACTTCAGTATGGAAAGGAAGCCAGGGGGAGGGGGAGCAGAATATGAGAGAGGTCTATAAAATCATGAAGGGTATGCACCAAGTGAACAGGGAACTGTTGACTTGTCCCAGAAAACTAGAACTAGGGAGTACTCGCTGAAATTACAAGACAAGTTTAAATCTAACAAGAGAAAGTACTGTTCTTTTTTGTAACACAGCATGTAATTAATTTATGAGCTCCTTACCACAAGAGGTTGTGGAGGCAGCTAATATAGCCACATTCAAAGTGAGTCTAGACAAATTTGTAAATGATATATCCATTCATAGCTATTAAACAGAACAGTCAGGAATGCATCCTCTGACATCTCTAAGTCAATGGTGGTGGGTGCCAGGGAGGCATAATACAAGATAGATCACTTTAGATATACCATGTTTATATGCCTTCCCTTTAAGGCATCTGCTCCCACCACTGTCCCAGAAAAGATACTGGGCTAGATAGACAACTAGTTTCATCTGGTACGGCACTTCTTATGTTCTCCCAGTGATCTATGTTCCATGAGCAATAATTCTTCATCCAGGTGTACTTAGCATTAAAGCTTGAAAAAGGTGATCTGGAGGGACCTAATATGTACTTCAAATCTTATCTCCGAGAAGGAATCACATTCCAATGACTGGCTTATTTAGAAAACTCAGTTTCTTTCTTCCCTTCAAATAGATTGCATATCAGAGAAGACACAGCAACATGTAGAACACTTACACAGTAGCACTGGTGGGCATCGAAAGGTAAGATTCTGGCAAAGTTTGTCCAAAATGTATGGGAATGTGACAGTCCATTAAATCAGTGTTACTTATCGAAAACTGGTGTAAAGGGAGAAAAAGAACAGTAAAAATAAATTTTATGTAGGAATACTGCATATGCAGATAACCTGGGGTAGTTATAGGCTACAATGCAACCTAGAGGTAAATACCATAATAGCACCCACTGCTGCTGCTCCCCTGGGATATCATGACTACAGAACCAAGTTAATTTCCATCAATGTGTCACAACCCAGTGATTTTGGTGC
>NW_005842852.1:623497-648843 GCF_000455745.1 Alligator sinensis | reverse complement strand
AAGGAGATATTTCTAAACAAGTTCCTTATTTACATTTAAGCCAAGGAAGTTGAATACATAATACCAGATGAGGGTGAATAAGTTTAATGTTTGTATGACACATTGAAGTAAGCCCATTAACTTGTGGTTGTACATGAAAGAAAGACAGAAAGAAAGACAGACTTTTGAATTTTAAGACTGACTTTTGATGAGGGTGAATAAGTTTAATGTTTGTATGACACATTGAAGTAAGCCCATTAACTTGTGGTTGTACATGGGGTAGAAATATTCAAACCAGCCCTGTCTCTTTCTCTGTTTATGTTCATGCTGTAGCTACAGTAAAGGTAGGAGTTTCTGTCAGTGTAGAAGTATGTTTTCTGCAATACTTCTTGCTGAGTGAAACTGAGGGCAGGATCCTAATGTTTTTGCATGGAACTAGCTGTCTTAAGCATTTTCCCATAAGCAGAGAAACCAACTCTCCCAACTTATTGGCAACAGTTGTCCCTTGAAAATCTTTTTGGAGGAAAGGAATGAAATAGAGGTAGACCACCTCTTCAAGGCACATCAGATAACTGAAGGCACTGCCAGTTCTTACACCCCATCTTAATTCATCTGCATATTGTATATCTATTTATCTGCATTTTTTAATTGCATCACTTTTTTTAAACGTGTAAATAAAATGCAAACAAATTACAGTTGGTATGGGTTTAATTTTACATGGAATAAGAGCATATTTTAATTGGTTATATTTCTACACCTAGGACTCTGTCCCATTGGATAATATGCCTGTGGGACATGGGATCATGCTATGGTTTTAATGTAATGATCAGTCAAAATGACTAATTTTTTTTCTGGTTTGGTGGTTATGTAATTGTGCTCTGTTTGAGAAGTGTACTGAACCATATGAGATCATGTGGGAAATCTGAGTGCTGAACAAGATCATACAATTTAACTGTTGCAGAAAGCAATACTGACAGTAAATAAAGGAACTTTGAGGTACTTTTCTCCTAGCATGTTGCCCATTCCTTAGAACATTGTAATGTAGGAATTGGTGTTCATGCGCAATCTGTTAAATGTTTAAACATTGATATTTTAGTTACATTGCTAAAATATTTCATTCTGTATGAATGATTATGTAATGTCTTGTAAAATATTGTGGTATGGTAGCATTAAGTGGTACCACAATGTTGGTTTTGTCTGTTTTAGTTTTTGCATGACATACCTTACATTCTGAAGGTGGAAGCTGTAATGGTTTGATGGTTTTGACTTTTTGAGGTGAAACTTTTAACTCATCTTGAAGTATCTTATGTGTACTGTACAACATTCCATACCCAATTAACAATAAATTTGAATTCACTGGTTTTCTGGTAGCATCGGACTAATAGCTTCTTGTATATGGACCAACATTTTCGAGGAATACATATGACTACTGCAGCAAATTTATTTAATTATAAGGAAATTAAATATAGTTTTGAATGTGGGGAACACTTTTTAACATGAATTAATTTCAATCAGTAGATTTTTATGCCAGAGATTAATCTTAAAGCTTCCTGTTAAATTATGAGGCTTTACTTTCAGATCTCTAAAATTAAGATCCCATTGCAAAACTCCGAAAAGTAGGCAAGGTGGGAAAAGTAATGGTTAATTGCAGCAACAATGTACATGATGCATTCCAGTAGCACCTGTTATGCATAGGCATGCTTATACTTACGAGGTGGTTTATCATAAATGTGGCCACTAGAGGGCAGGAGAGCAAGTATTTACAATGGCTGTAGCAGGTGGCATTCTCAAAAGCGGGTAAGTGATTCAGGGGTCCAAGTTCCAATTAAAATCAATGGGATTTTTGTTCCTAAGAAATTTTTTCTTTTGAAAATCCCATATAGCATAGCAAAACTTTTCAAACCCCTTTGTTCTTTGACACACTTTTTACATTTGGAATTTTAAAAATACACATAACCACTTATCTAGCAACTTGCCCAGTACTAATGGAGTAAAACCATAACTATCAGCTTTCTTCTGAAAATATTACAAGTGCCCTGAGGTTTAATTCTTAATTAAATTTGCAGTTCCTTTAGCAAGCATCTCTGCAGAGCTTTGAGGAAATAGTGATGCATTGGCTATAATTTCTGATGAGTGTAGTGTTATCTGTTTATGAATATGAAAAAAGGGGTTAAGAGTAACCTGTATAGGAAGGAGGCTCCTGTAATTTCTGTCAGGAAGGACTGGAGCCATGAATTGCCATATTCTGCCTCTCCCAGTAGTGAGGAGAAGCAAAAAGAGGAGAAAAGTGGTTTAACTAAGTAGAGGGAACTCCCATGTAATTCCCCCTGGTTAAATCCTAGCTCAGCAACTAAAAGCTGTTGTACTGATGTTGTGTCACAGGTCTCTGTAGTTACTGCCTCAACAGCTTCATGTTGCTGGTTGATTTAATAAAAGTCCAAGTTCTTCCTGATGTGACTGGTTCAGTACCTTTTGTGGTCACTTTGAGACTAAGGCCACTTTGCTGTTTCTAGTTCATCACCTAAAGTTGCTGCCCAGGGATGTCAAGGTATCTAGTGTCCCTGAGATTACCAGCTCAGCTAATATAGTATGTCATGTTTTATTTCAAGGCACAAACTTCTTTAAATTTTTAGAGAAAAATTCAAATTATTTCTGTGGGATCATACTGGTTCAGCATCTCCATCGTCCTCTGCTTGACATCAGGATAAGGTTTTACTGAGACCATCGGATCTAACGTGCATGGAAGTTGTCAAGGAATAGACTTCTAGAGATACTGAGCCACTGATGTCATGTCATAAAGACATAAGAAATGCCATTTGCTGGGTCAGGCCATAGGTCCATCTAGCCCAGTATCCTGACTTACACAATGGCAGGAAGTGAGAGGGAGGATGAACAGGTCTCTAATTTAGCACCTGTAGCTGCCTGTGCTCATGTCCAAAGAGAGGACTTGACAGTTATTAATGCAGTTCCTCTAGTTTGCTTGTCACCGAAGCAGGGTATTGTGCAGTCAGTGGTGCAGCCTGGTGTGGTTCTATGGCTGGAGTAGGAAGCAGACTCAATTCCTGATTTCCCTGATTACCAGCAACAGTCATAGCAAATCCTCGAGTTAAACTGCATACCTAAGTGTAAGAATTAGAGGAACACAGAAAAGCAGGACATGTAAGACTAAGATAAAGATAACAGAAGATATAAGGCCATACACATTCACCTTCGGTGGTGTCAGAGGGGTAAATGAGAGCAGTCCTTCTGCCTCAACACTTGATGCACAGCTAAGGGCAGTGGTTTCAAGTGTTCCTCCCACCTCTTCCTAAACTCAGTGATATTTGAGGAACAAAAAACACACACTTATTTTACCAAAAAGCTAAATGAAGGAAGGTCATATGGCTCATCTTCCTCCCACTGGGTGATTTTTAAAGAGCAGTGGAGCTACAGGCCAGGTGGCCAGTTTTTGTATCTCAAGCATACTGTTTATGTGATGGCAAGACACCAACTTTTGTCTTCTGCTGGGGAATCTTATGAGAAATGGATGGCCTGTCTACCTGTTCTGGAGGATTGTACCTTCTGGAGGTTGGACTGCAATGTTCAACATGGTAAAGGTAAAAGCAAGGCAGGGTCATGTGAAAAAAGCTGAGACTACCGATGCTTAAAATGCTAATGTCACTTTTAAACATGATCTGAAAATGGTAGAAATGTTTACATATGGTAGAGAACAACATATGTTATTCTTTGCTCTAAAAGAGGTTACTTCCAGTGTAATCAGGGAATGGGGGAGGGGAGGAGTAAAACTACAACAGAGTAAAGAACAGTTGAGCGTTTTAAAAGAAGTATCTATCACACATGAAAAGACCTATGCTCAACTTGTATTTATAGTTGAGGATTAAATACACTAATCTTGTAGTAGTCTGCTATTAACTGTTAAGAAACCAGATAGATTTATCCGCATACTAACAATTTAAAATGAATGTGAAATCTATAGCACAGTGTCAAAAGCAGCACGAGAGACCACCAGTTCTGACAATCAGTCATTCACATTTCCCACTGTTTTGCTCTATTGTAACAAAATGTGAGAAGCTGCTCTCAAGTCCACGCATACAAAGCTCTTCATTAGTCTTTACTGAGGCATGATCTAGGCATCTATGCTGAAGCTGCCAACCTGAAAGAAGTGCTACTTGATGGCATCTGGCAGCCTGGCTTTGCAGCAGATAGATTTATGAGCTGTGAAAGATGGTCAAATTAACATCTTACACATTCTTGATAGGATTAGACTTTCTAGGACATGCAGATATTTGCATATTGCCCTGACTCACCACATCAGTATTGTGTCTTCATAGCTCATTTTAATACATAAGTTCTGTTAGTCTTTCCCTGTCTGCCTCCTACTATTTTCGGTCACTGCCAGGAGTGATGCAGAAATATACACTTAATATTCTAAGAAGAAATAAGGCTTTTGGTCCTGACATTTTCTAGTTAGAATATTAATGTTAACTGAAAGTATTAGATGTAAACGATCTGGTCATTCAGGAATGGATGCGTTTCAATAGCTCCAAGCTCCAGAAAGGTTTAGTATAAGCATGGATAATGCAGTTTTATTAGAGTTGCAACAGATAGTGGCTAGCAGTTACAATTGGCTATAATTTTTCTCCCAAGGACGGTAGAGGGAATAAGATAAAATGCAAAACATCTAGCTCTAATTAAAAGATGTTTTAAATAATAATAAACACATCTTAGAAATATCCCTCTCCCAAGTACAAAAATGCTCCAAATGCATGCAAAAAGATGCACAAGTGGTCATATAGTGTTGTGAAAATCATTGCATTCATAGCTTGGTTAAATGAGTTCTTGTGATTTTATTCTCTGGCATTAGGTTTCTGTCCTGCAACTCCCATCTTTCCCTCATTGGGGTGAAGGGTGGAAATCAAAAAATCCCAGAAGACTGAGGGTGTACTTACACATTACAGTTAGCATGTGCTAAATCTAAGGCATGTCAGGCAGTGCTGAAGTTAGTATGTGCTGTGAGCAGTTACATTGTGCAGGACCCTGGGGCACCCTTGAAAGGATCTCATGGCACCCCAGGGTACTGCAGCACTCTGGTTAAGAATCACTGGTTGAACAGAGAAAACAAAATCCCCAATAGCTGTTCATTAATTAGCGCAATCCATCCTATGGAAGAAATAGTACATGACTTTACCATGGTGTATATACAGAGGAGAAGAGAAGGAAGGCTGCACAGGCACCCTTATCTGGCATTTCCTACCTTTTAAGTGTTTGACATTACAACCTTAGTAGCATTTCTTTAAGTGGTTTTTGCGTGCAGTATACCTCACCTTTTAAAACAGTTGGAAATTGTACAACAGAAGTTCTGGTTTTGTTCATTTCAAAAGTAGGCTAATAGAAGGGGATTATAATAGAAATCTTATATCCAGAGCAGAACTTCACCTTAAATTCAGCTTTCAAACTTGGGTTTCAACCCTTTAGCAAGAGATGCAACATGGTAGTATGCATCAAAAATAAGAAAAGAGAGTTTGTCAGGGCCCTTAGGAGAGTGGGGACTGGGCATACCAGGAGGAGAATGCTGCTCCCACTTAGATACTAAAGAACAAATATCCTGGAGCAGGTGTTGGCAACCTATTTCCCGCTGGCAGAAAAGACTGGATGTGGCCTGCAGCAGGAAGGACCAGTACCACACAGTGGTGGGTGTACCTTCTCTTCCCCTGAGCTGTGCATTCCTCTGCTGCAGTACCCAAGCCACCTAATGCTACCCTAGTCTTTCCTCCTTTATGTTGAGGCCTGCTCTCACCCTGCCACCATTTTCTGTTTACCGTCACTGCCAGACTTGGTGCTCTCCATCGCTATTGCTAATGAGTCAGCAGCTCTAGGTAGCGAAGGTAAGCACAGGCTGCAGTAGGGGGATGTGAGATCAGGTGTTGGCACAGAGCAGGGAGGGCTGCGGAGCACCAGAGAGCGGCAGCCTGCAAGATTGGCCAAGCTACGAGCGGCAGCCTGGCATTCTTAAAAAGTTTGCTGATCCCTGGTCTAGGTTGGTGCCAATTCTCACTGTAAGCAGCTTAGGACTGTTCTGAGACCACAGGTGGGAAAATGCAGGAGAGGTCTAAGCTGATGGCATATACAAGGTCCGTCCTCCTACACACCCCCATTTAACATGGCGGGGGGGGAAATCCTTCATCTTGGATCTAAGTATGAGGTGATGGGGGTCAGGCAGCCACTACCTCTGCCCCGCACCTGCTCCTTCCACCCCTCTGCTGCCTCTGCCACCTCCACCATCTGCCCCTTTCCTCCCCACCCCCTCGCTGCTTACCCTCTCTCTGGCTCCCGGCCTGCTTCAGGAACACACAAGTCGGCACAGGGTCCTGATCCTGGCATGTGGAGCCAGGTGGAGGTGGCACAAGCTAGCCCAGGGTGTGTGGCATCAATCCTGGTGCACAGGATCCGATCTGGCCCATGGGCTGGGCCTGCACCACTCACCTGGCCAATGGGACCAAAAAGTTGATCATCGTTGTTCTAAACTGTGTTGCATGCTCCTGATTCTGAACTCAAGTGTGCCCTCCTTCAAGGACTGGCATTTTGCAGAGCTTACTTTGGAAGAGAATCGGCTGTCTCTTCAAAGCCTAACAGTGCTGCTTTTCCTTTGCTGTACCACTCACTGCTGAGTCAAGTGGTTGCTTCCTTAGGGAAGCAGCACACCTATTCCATTGTTGTGAGTAGCAATTCCAGCCCAGCACCACTGTTGCTTGTTGAATTGAGACTTGAGGGAATACTTTTGACTCCCATCTGTGGTTGAAGTGAGAAGAGGGAGATTAAGTGGCTTACTCTTAACTAGTATTCTGTGATGCTCATTAAGGAATACAAGAAGGCTCTGGTGATGGTGATGTCCTAAGGCAAGTAGGACACTGCAGGGAAATTTAAGAGCAGCTGATTGAGAAGTGTTTTAGGGCAGGTGACTTCTAGAGAGCTGTTAGCTACACACGTTTTATGCAGCTGAAAAGGTAGCAGCAGTTCCCCAAACAGCCCAGAATAAATTAGCTGTGTGGCGTGACCGTGTGTTGCACAGCAGGCCTAGCTGGAAAGTTTAAGCACTGCCAGTAGGAGGCTTCTCTCCTAATAAGCAGGTGACAGAGTTGTGCCAAGAAACTGTTGGTCACATGGCATGTGCTGTCAGACTTCACGTTCCTCCAAATCATTTATGAGCAACTACAAGCTTGTAAGGAGAGAAGGAAGTATTACCAGCGGTGTATAGTTACAGGGGGAAGTGGGGGTTCAGTTTATGCAGTCGCTGAGGAAATTCAAGGGAGAAAGTACAGCTTGTTACTTTAGTAGGAAGAGCAACAGTACACGTGCATGTTTTAAGTTATTGTTTGTGAAAGCTTTAAAATAACTGCACCACCCTTTGGGACTTTATGGCTTTGAGGTTTTTATATGTATTTGAGATGATTATTATACAGAGAAGCTGTACCTAATATATTCATGTCTAAGTTTGGACTATGCTTTCAGAAATTAACTATGACTGGGGATAGAGCTATCTAAAACTAAAGGCAAGGTTTTGTTTTTACAGGCAGTTGTGATAATCTTTCTTGGACCAACTATATAGTTGGGAAAGAAGTTTGACAAGCTTTTGAGCACACACTGTCCTTCCTGAAGACACCACAGACCGTATGGATCAAAAAACTTACAGACATTAGGGCTGGAAGATACCTTGTGAGATCATTGGGTCCAGCCCCCTGCCCAAGGGGCAGGAAGTCAGCTGGGGTCAGATCACTCCAGCAAGATAGGCATCCAAATGCAACTTGAACGTATCCAGAGTAGGTGCTTGCACCACTTCTGGGCGGAGTCTATTCCAGGCTCTGGAGACTTGGATGGTAAAGAAGTTTTTCCTTATGTCCAGTCTAAAACGGTCTTCCAGCAGTTTGAGACCGTTAGACCTTGTCTTCCCTAGGGGAACCCTGGTGAACAGACGTTCCCCCAGATCCTGATGCACACCCCTTATATGCTTATAGGCTACCACCAAGTCACCTCTGAGCCTTTGCTTCTCCAAGCTGAAGAGTCCCATGTCCCTCAGCCTCTCCTTATAAGACCTCTTCTCTTGACCTCTACTCATGTGCATGGCTCTCCTCTGGACTCTCTCAAGCTTCTCCCTTTCTAAAGTTCAGGCATGCAGTACTCCAGCTGCGGCCTCATCAAGACCAAATAAAGCAGGAGGATGACTTCTTGGGTCTTGTTTGCGATGCATTGGCAGATGCAAGCCAGGGTTTTATTTGCTTTGCCGGCTGTGGCATTGCATTGGTAACTCATGTTCATCTTTTGGTGAATCATGACCTGCAAGTCTCTTTTGGTTGTAGTGCTAGTGAGTGCAGCACTGCCAAGCCTCTAAGTATGATGTGGGTTTTTTCTCCTGCGGTGGAGCACCTTGCATTTCTCTGTGTTTAATATCATCAGGTTTCGATCTGCCCACCTTGCGAGCCTGTCCAGGTCAGCCTGAATTGCCAGCCTATCCTCTAGAGTGACTGCACTTTCCCATAATTTAGTGTCATCTGTGAACTTAGTCTGCTTCTGACACCTGAATCCAGATCATTTATGTCAAACTTCTCTCTCAACTCTACAGATGGTCCAAGAAAAGATCTGCCCCCACCCCCCCATACATGTCTTGTACCATCACAGCCACAACACTCCAACCCTACTGAGAATGAAAGGAGAGTTTTTTAATCTCCTCACAATTCAGGAGTGCTATGATTTCCGCTTGTTCTTTGGCTTGTAGGGGAAAGTCATAATCAGAGAAGGAATGTGTTATGCCAGTGGTGTTCAACCTGTGACCCACAGGTTGGATCTGGCCACCAAAGTAACTGGATCTGCCCAGTGATTGGGGGAATCAGCAGCAAACAGCTCAACCCGGTGCATCCCCTTCCCTGCCATGTGCTGTGCCACTGATGCTCTCTGCAGTCCTTCCTGCTCTCTCCCTTTCCTCTCCCCTACAGCAAGCACTCTCCCTCCTTTTCTCCTTCCTTTCTTCCTTATGGCAGGCACTGTTTACCAAGGTAAGATGTCTTCCTCTTGTCCTCCTGTCCTCTTTTCCTCCCCTCCCTTTGACATTGGCAGCCCCCCTCCTTACTGAAGGGAAGTCATGGCTTGTGGTGGTATGTGAGTGACAGGTACCAAACCCATTGTTCTGAAAGGTTCAGCTATCCTGTGTTAGATGAATGTAACTGATCGGTAGATGGTTGATGGCTCTACAGTATCGATGTGCAAGGAGGAACAGAATCTAGCTGCCCATGTTGGTGGTGATGGATTCTGTGGAGAACTCTATCTAGTCCTCCTCTCCTACAATTACCTACAAAATAAGGTTTTAAAGGAAAGGATAACGAGTGGGGAATTTAGATCCGCCTGAAAAGTTGGTTCATTGCTTGTCTACAATAGACTTGTCTCCAAATAAATGTAACTTCTAAGTGTTGCACAGAAACTGTATGTTATTCTGTAGCTACATGGCTACATTTCTGCATGATTCTGTTTGTACAACTAAAAACTGAAGTTTTTGCTCAAGCAGAACTATCATTATTGACAGTGCCCAGCTTTCAGAAGTTCTGATTTGGCCCCCCCAGAAGCTCTGAACCATGGGCATTTGATGCCACCTTAGTCGGGGGGGGGGGGGGGGGCACATGCCCCCCCAGTGACCAGTCAGCAACTGGGGGGGTCCCCCCATGGCCAATCTCGCCAACCAAGTGGGCAGGGGTCCCTCCGCAGCTGATCGCGCCAACCGGGAAGTGGCTGCAACACTGCCAGAAGTGGCCGCGGCACTTCATCCAGAGCTCCCACTCCCCAGCCGGCACTCACGGGGTGGCACCAACACTCCCACTTGCCCCACCTGCCTGTCACCTAAACGGGGAACTCAGCCTCTCAGGGGGTGCACCAGCGCTCTCAGGGGGTGTATGTGCACCCCTGTGCACCCCCTACACATCACCACTGCACTGAACTAGCTTTAAAATATAAAACATTTAGAAAGAAACTACATTGCTTTCTTATTTGCTTCCTTTGGGGTTCATATTTGCAACTTTTCTCCAGTCATTGCGGCTAGATACTTTTTATTTAATTAAAATTAAAATATTTTTTCTGCCAAAATCACTCATTCCCAGATTTAGACCTTTAATCAAAACACTTAATATAGTGAAACTTGGAATCAAAGCCTAAGAGTTTGGCAGCAGCACTTCCATTCAAGTCAGATAGAAGAACAAGGACTTCAGAATTTGGTTTGTAGTTTCAGACCTTCGTAAGTGATGGCACTATATGCAACAAAAACTGTGACAATGCTGTAACTACCAGACAGATCCACCAGCTACAGCTAACTTCTTGCCATAGCCTCAGCTGATAGTCTCTGCCTCCCTACATACAGGCATAACCAGAGTTTCTCTGTGCCCTGATAGTTTTTGATGGCCAGTATAAGTCAGGTGTACGTTGGTCTGTTCTCATCTTGCCACACAGATGACCTGGCCTTTAGAGCTATGTTCACATCTGGCCCTTCCTGAGTTGTACTGGCCATTCCTTAGTCTGAGGCTAGAATTGGTACCTTTATTGTCTTTATATTTCTAGGAGTTTACCTATTTTTTTTAAGCAAAAGTGGTTTGTTTCCTAATATTTAACTTTATGGTAGGGCTACTGCATCCTGAACCTGCCTTTGAAAAAGTAAATAAGGAAAACAGCCAAATAGAATAAGTCCCTAAGTTTCTTCAACTATTTAGAGTGAAGTAGCAGAAGTTTACCACACTCCTAGAAGCTGTGAAAATAGAGTCAATATGTACATTTCTCCTTGTGGTGGTCCAAAGGAGATTCCTCATTGGTCCCTCTCTGGGTGGCATGACATCATGCCCTATGTTCAATAGGTTCTTCAGTTTGTCTAAATGTCTGCTGAGGGCTGCGAGAGAATAGAACCAAAAAGAAAAAAAATGTTCACACTATGTGGTCTCAGATCCAATGAAAATGCAGACTGCTTCAGCTGGGGATAAAAGAACTTTAAAAAAAAGTGCTTGCAGTCTTGGAGCTACTATTAAAAGGGGAGATGAATCTCAAGAGACCATTTCATGCCAAGGTACATTAGAGAGTAAAATCTCAAAGAGCTATTAACCCTCAATAAAAGTTGTGTGGAAGTCCTTTGCTGTCAAGAGAAAAGCATGCATATAAATTTTATACTGTTTGTCCTGTAAAAGAAACAAAAGGTTACTTCTAAATCCTTAATGTCTTGTCTCTGCTAATGTGAATTGATATTCTACTGTGTGGCCTTCTTATTGGTGTTTCCTTTCAACAGAATACTAATGATAAATGTATTCATATTTTTAAACTTTTTCTCTTAAAAGAGCAAGCAAAACATGCGCGCACACTGAGTGAAACCTGTGCAAATGTTGTTAGCTGTGGTCTTCCTTCAGATCATTATACTGTTAAAATGGTAATCTTGGGGAGTATATATTTACATATTTTTTAATCTTTGGAAAAGTCTAATTTCTCTAGATTAGTTGAAGATTTGTTTTATTTTTTGGTGGATTGGGTATGTTGATAGTTCCAAGGCTGGTGGCTGCATACAATAAGTGGTACTCTTAAGCACAGGTTTGCAGGGCTATGAGAGAATTAGTTCAGATTCAGAACTGATTCTGCAGATGCGGGGGCCAGATCCTGAAATCTTGACTCATGTAAGTAAATCCATTAAGTTCAGTAGGACTCCTTATGTGGAATATGGATTACAGATACAATTTGGAGAATTAGACCATGTAAAGTTTCTGAGTAGATGTTAAGCATTTCTTTGCAGTTTAAGATTTTAATCTCTTTTATGGACCTAATTTGTGTTTTACTTTGTTTCTTAAATGCATATTTTATGTATGCACTTACTTTGAATAAGTCATTTAATTTTGTATTTGTAATGATTCTTTCATTAAATGTTTTCTTATTTGTGAAAGTTCAAATAGAAAATATAGCCATGATAGGAATCTGAAATTCAGATCAGTTTTACTCCTGAATAGTTTTATAAAAGAGATTTGATCAAGGAATTTATCTAAGTGAACCAACAGAATTCTGTGATTGGAGGTAAATTTTAAATAAATCTTCATCATGGTTCATATGTGAATAATGTACATGCCAAAAATAAGTCCAGTTATATAAATGTAATAGTTTTACAGTGTTACATATCACGTATTTCACGAGTCAATTGAAAGATACATATGCTAATATTAAGCTAATAACTGTGTTTCTATGGCTGTAAAATCAACACAGCAAACAACTGTTTGCAGAGTCCCCTTCATACTACGCAGGCTAGTATTAGAATGACACACAGTGTTCAGATTGGAGCATAAATAAGGAAAGCTCCCAGTTTATCAGACATAACAACAAAAATGTGTTTATGAAGCTAGTTATTTTTGCTGTTGACCAAGGATTTGTGTATTTCCTTAATACACTAGGGCCATGAGAATGCTTGCATTGCTCTTTGTAATCATTCAAGTCTGTGTGAGTGGAGTGGAATGTAATGTGACTGGGACGCACATGGTGTGCTCCAGGAGAAGGAGGAGGGACTTGTTGTGTGGGAAGGCTGAATTTTGATGAGTAAAATCACACCACAGCAGTCAGGCCATTTCCTCTATTCAGAAAGCCAAAATGTGGGCTGAGTTAAGGATGGTGCAGCCTCCCCTCTCACGCCCTTTCTCCCTCTCAAAGACACATGCATCATTAACCTTCTGAATGCTTGAAATAAATAAAACAACATATTTTCCTTGCCCTGTGGGTTATGTAGACTGTACCCACCTAACAAAGCAAGGCACATACCAAGCAATGTTAAGCCGTAAGACTCTGAATTATTTCTAAAGCTGTATAATATTTTATACAAGATTGTACTTGATAGATCCCCTCCATTAATGAAACACTGTAGGAATTAATCAGAAGTCTTTTAATACTTTCTGTCTAAAAGCCTCTTGAATGTAATTATAAGCAAAAAACTTTAGATATCCAAATTATTAGAAGTAACTTGGTTGAGATTTTATGAGAAATTGAAAAGCATGCCACTGAAATGTCCTTTGTACTCTTTAGGGAGTTTCAGTATAGGCCTCACAGTACATGATAAAGCAATAATTTAGTGAGAAATTTTTAAGTTCTTAAAGTTCTGTTTGAATGTTGTTGTCCCGTGCCCTTACCTTATCTTTATCAATAGCCAAATTCTACTTTCTCATCCACAACCCAGTTTTCCAGAATTTTGACTTTCTATGTAAAGATATTTACTAAAACAGTTGGATTTGGAACCCATGTAGATAACGTTAACTTGAACTACTTGCACATGTGCTATTGTACAGTAAGGAGGTTTCTGAATAGAGACAATGTAATAAGACTTTGGCTTTCACATGTCAAAGGTATTATCTGTGCAAAGGAATTTGCAAAGGTAATAAGACAGACATTCACAACCAGCTTTCATCTTCTCCCAGGGCTACAGGAAAACCATTCAGATCACAGCTTGTGTCTGTGTTTCAGAATTTTGCCATTTAACCTCAGTTCATCAAGTTTCCCTTTGACTCTCACTATCTTGCATGTGGTCACACTTTCCAAACTGTAGAGTGATGGTCAATTTCTGTGCACACCAAGAGGACACAGACTACCCAGCTCAGCCAGATAACTACAAGCTGTTCAGAAAAGTGATAGAGCTGAATTCATCTGTTAGGTTGTGTTAGGTCTGACAAAGATGTTACTTAGCATTCTGCTGAAACAAATGGAGTCATGCCTTATGCAGGAATTTCCTTACATAAACCTTTATATAGGCTAAACATAAACCAACTTAATCAGAAAAGGCACCAAATTTCCCTTTCCACGTAAAAAGTTGTGACACTGACTTTAAGAATGAAAGGACTTCACTATCTTGGTTATGACCCCAGTTTAACCAAGTACTGAAGTCAGTGATACTGAAACACATTTGAACTCTTCTAAAAGAGACCCCAACTGCTAGTGCTGTAAGATTGCACATAAGGAAAGAAGAGAGAAAAACCTGAGCACAACTCCTTTTATTAAATATGGGCCACCCTCTGTGTAGACAGATTTCAGTTTCCTGATGGAGAGTGAGCAGTTTAAGTGTTTTAGTGGGAGTTATAGAATAGGACCCTTGTTTGTATAGATACTGGCATTTATTTTTTAACTAAAAGCAGTGGGAGTTCAATATGTTGAAAGTCCTGTCCTGCCCGTGAAGCCACCCACACATAAAAAGCATTTGCTCACTGTATAAGACCCCATAGACTCTACTGCTGCATTTTCATACGGAGATTTGGTTGATCCATGGTGCTCTCTCATACTAATGCACTGGCAATAGCATTCTGAGATTCATACTGGACAATTAGAGACTTGGTGGCATGATTTTAATGTGTTTTTTTTCAGTCACACTCTTCATTGTACTGTCAGCTCTTCCAAGCAGGGCTGACAGCAAACAGAATGTGAAGGACCCACAGAACCATTATACTAATAGTAACAAACATTTTATTCCCGAGACACTCAATAGGAACTACATTTCTGCATTGTTAAAGAAATAAATAGCGGCATCTTGCCTGGGCATCAATCTCCAGCTCCACCCTCCCCCTTTCCCTGGTGTTAGGCACTTTCACTGCCTAAGTGTTCAGTGCAGGACCCAGAAAAGAATCATTCCTATTGTGGTTATTGTGCACAAGAACAAAAGAACACGCTGATCAAAGATTTGGGGTCTGCAGCCCAAACTTTGTCATGTGACCAGCCATCTCAGAGCTTGCAACTGTCAAACTATAAGCTGGTCTAGAACTTCTTCACCATTCATGTGGAGCAGTAGTTTCCTAGCAACAGCTCCCAACAGTCATTTACATTGTTTTACATTTCATGGACACTCAAGCTTTGGGGGAAAAGTGTCTCTACTTCAGCCATTTCAACTTTGTTGTGGGGTTTTTCTTCAGCTGACCTCTTCAGAATGCTTTTCCTGCTAATGTGATTTTGCACTGGCATAGAGGTTCTCATTTCTTAAAGCATCATCCTTTGTTTGTCCACATTAAGTCATCAAAATAGCATGTTCTCTCAGCGGTTTGTTTCTACCTTTGGAAAGAGGTGAGCTGAGTTTAAGCAGAAGTACATACAGAGCTCTGGGCTAGTTTCTTGAACTCTGAAGTTGCAAGCGCTTACAGGAATGGGAGATAGGCAAAGTTCAATTAAACCTTTTTGTGGAGTCAAAAGTACTGAAAGCAGAGAGGTGTGCCAGGGTTTATTTTGTGTTACAGCATTATAAACTTTGCAACTCCTGAGAACATAGGTGGTGCCTGCATCCAGCAACATAGTCCCAGATATAGCTAGCTAATGGTTTAAAATAGTCATAAAACATAACAAAGAAGATGGTCATTGTCACTTTAATTTTATAGAAAAAACAGGTCAGTGCTAAACAAAGAATAAAGAAATAATGTATTTAAAGTGAGTCATTTTTAGATTTAAAGGCTGAGCTTTAAAAACCAGGAAAAAAAACAAGTTCATTTTGCTGGAATCCTAATAATGATGTATGACATGTAGTAGAGAATAAGACTTAGAACACTTTTCTTGCATAGGCCATCAACAGGACTTACAGTTTCAGGAACATATTGGGTTGCCAGCACCTGTCGAGAGAATTTAGACCTGGGACTTCTAAAATCTTATCGCTGCTTCCTTTTAGTGGATCAGGAAATGATCTTTAGTTTTAAATGCCAGGTTTAGATTAGATGGAGACAGGGGCTGAATGTGCAGGTTATGTAGTGCCTGCTTAAAAACTAGCTGGACTTGGGCTTAGAGCAGTAATTTTCAAACTTTTTAGACTCAAGGCACCCACTCCTCAGAAAATATCAGATCTCAGCTTTCGATTGTTTCTTGGCTACTGAAGTATAATAGGGCAATTCTTCTGTTGCAAAGCACTCGAGACACAACAGATCAACATGTGTTTTGACACTATGGGTTCCTATTTGCAATCTCTGGATTTCTCTTGTAAATCATGTGTAGGTGCTTGTAAACTAAATATTGCACAACACCCTTAAGGATCTCACAGCACCCCAGGGTGCTGTAGTACCCTGACTGAGAAACACTGGCCTAGGGCATCAGTGCAGCAGCCTGATGTGACTCTGATCCCATGATCTAGCATGCACAAGCACAGCAATGCCAAGTCCAGCAGTTTAAGAAATAAGAAGATAAAATTAAATCAATTACTAGGATTTGTTTAAACCAGATATGCAAATAAACCCCAGGTACAAGACACACGTGGCTATCACATGTTTTCACATAGAACAGTGGCTGGCAGCAAATGGTCCAGTGATTTGAATGCCTAATACTGTATTCCTTACTTACTGAATGGGACTTGCTACACAACAGTCAGTCATGTGGCTTCACCAACCTCCCAGCACTGAACACTGCTTTCCTTTTGGATTGGTCTATGGCTAATACATGGCCCTTCCAAAGTCTTTCAGTGCTAACCCTCAATGTAATCCATGCAACCTTTCTTCTGGATATGGCCAGACTTGCTACTGGTCCCCTAAACCAGAAAAATAGAATTTAGCTTTTAAAGTGTCTTACCGTCTCAAAACATACGGTGCCTGTACACGAGCGTTGAGCCTGTTCCAACACACTGTAATTACAGTGCATCTGAGCAAATTCAATTAAGTCTGCTGGAGTGTGGTAATTACCTTATCAAACAAGCTTTAGTTCACGTGCCCCCACCAACATTTTGAAGTGTGGGGATGCTGATACA
Source organism: Alligator sinensis (assembly GCF_000455745.1). NCBI lineage: Eukaryota > Metazoa > Chordata > Crocodylia > Alligatoridae > Alligator > Alligator sinensis. Next base: position 632,126 of record NW_005842852.1, on the reverse strand, counting down.
CAAGATGTTATGGTGCTTTAATTAGAGCAAAGTCTCTGAGCCAATCTAACTAAAGCACTGCCCCCCCCCCCCCCCCCCTACACACACACCTCTGGAGCACATATAAAAGGGCCCATACAGACTGATATTCCTGATGACTGTGAAGCTGGAGCTGAGCTGTGCCTACTCCCAAAAGTTAAAACTACAAAATATTGCTGACAGTTGAATAGTGCAAGAGGATGTAAGTTTGCAGTTGAACCTTCTGAAAAAAGTAATGAGGCATCACTTCCAGCTTATCTTATTATACCTATGATGATTTTAAGCAGGCTCCTATGTGTCTGGTATATGGCTGTGTGAAATGTCCATCCTTGATTAATTACAGTAAATATTTATTTGTAATTAACTCGTGTTTATATGCAGGAAGAGACATTCTCCATATGGGGTTTTACAGGTGTCTCCTCTTGATTTACTTTTGTTTTGCCTCAGTGGTATCCTTGATCTTCCAAGGATAACTCTTCAGAAACCTTGTGGTTTTCCTGGTTGTTAATCAATTTCCTGATATGTTCCAACTCAGTAGAAATTGATAACCTCCTGTTACTGCGCAAAGTAATTCAATCAAAATTAGGACTTTCTGACCACCAATAATGAACAGTTTGATAAACAGGATTTCCCTGTTATTTATTGCTTGGGTCTCTCTCTTGATTTATACAACTACAAGAATGCTTTGAAGATGCTAAGCTGAAAGGTATAAAAGAGCTAGCAGCTAGCAGGGCACTTCAAGAATGAAAAATCACTCAACAAAAGAACTGCTACTGAGCCCAGCTGATCTTCTGGTGAATGGATCCATGCCTTGAGAAGCTGACAAAACTAAGAACTCCTCTTTGTATGTATTGGTAAAATACTATCACTTTCACAGCTAAATATATGGGATTTTGCTTTGCTTTAGGCTCATTTAAAAGTGCATAGTTGTAGTAAATAAACCCTTTCTGTCACTTATTGAACGAGTTGTCGTGTCAATCCTTTATATACTAGTCCTGAATCCCACTTCATAACTTAACAATACCTATCTCTCATACAGTGCTTCTCATCCATAGAGTTCAAAGCCTTTTAAAAAGGAGGTTGAGATCTTGATTAACAGATGTCCAGGCTGAGGCACAAAGAGAAGGTAACTTGCCCAGTGTCACTTGATAAAAGACACATCTCCTGATCTGGTTTCATTCCTACTAGGGAAATCGCTGCTTCCCATCAAATCCAGTGGGAACAGGCCATACACGTTGTATGCACCAGTATTTGATTCGTAAATATCCTCAGACAGGAAAATTCCCTTAGAACTATATATTTAAAGTCATATTTCACTTTGGAATTGAAACAGTGACCCAGCTATACCAGAGCAGCATCTGACCAAGGAGAGGAAGAAATTGTGCCACTTTTGCAGTTTCCCTTGTAGGAAAGGGTCCACGTGCTGGCCTGGGACCAGTTGTGTCCTGCCCAACTTGAAGCAGCTGGAGCAGTTGTGTTGGGGCCTTTGCCAACTGAGGAATCAACCTGTACTGAGGAAATTCCCAGTAAAGTAAAATGGCTAGTTCATTCCCTTTTCCACACTGCCAAAGCATTATCCATGAGAACCATGTCTAACTGGCACAGTGTAACCCATTAACAAAAATGCAAACTCCTTTGGGGTAAAAGTTGATCCCTTATCTTTCTGACTGGTGTGAAATTAGCTGATGTTTTTAATCTAGTCTCTATTGGACAACTGTCTGCAATCTAGCAACCACAAACAAAATCAACACTAAGGGGCCTCATTTACTGCCAGCTTCGGTTTATAAGCCAGGGAAATACTCATGGTTTATTAGTGATGGTCCTTCAAGATAAGAACTGAAACACAATAGCTGGAGAGTGAAGGCCCTGCTATTATGTGTTACTTTAAAAATAGTATGTCCTGCCAGAAGCTGTGTTCTTCATGGTTATATGTGTGAAAGGCAGGGTGGTCCCTGCCCTCATTCTGCATCCATTAGTGTTAGTAAGGAATTCAAAAAGAATCTTTCCTTGGATTTTAAAATGCTTTGAGAGAGGGGAGAGCCAGTTAGCAGGGGCAGCATTTCACCCGTGCAGCTGCAACTCTCAACTCAGGGCTAAAGGCAGCTCTGCCACACAGGTAAGAGCATGTCTCACTCCAACAAAGTATTGTAGGCAGCAGCATACTATCGCATACCAGGGGGAGTTATTTTCAAGGAACACATTTTTTGTAGATTAAAACTCCATGGAAGTTACATACAGACTAGGCAGGTCTTTCTCCCTCTCCTTCCCCCCACTCCCCCATGGTGAATCTGCTCTTTCACTGGTGTTTTATAGGCTTTCTGACATACTGGGAGCATCTACACGTTGCCATAGCAATGCGCTACATCACCGTACGACATGATACGGTGATATACTAATCATGCGAGTCTACATGTGACTGGAGCTACTTTGCCATAGTGGCGCACTCCCCCATTTTAGCGCACTGTTATGGCAAAGTAGCGGCTAAAACAGCGCACGGTGCAGTGGGTAGTTACTGTGCCGTGCTTCAGTACTTCTAAAAAGAGTACTGAATCACGGTGCAGTAACAATATCACCCCAGGGTGATGTGTAAATGCACCCACAGAGGTGTGGTGTGTTTTGGGGCAGACACTTTTCTCCTCAATAAGCCAAAAGGTAAACACCATGTCTCACTAAAGATGATTTTAAAACACTCTTGATGCAGTTTTTAAGTCAGTCTTGGGATTTTTGGAGGTGTGGGGTTGGGAAGCTGCTCCTCCTGCAGGGGCCAGTCTAGCAGTGTAGCAACCCCTTCCAGACTTGCACTGCATGTTAGCTAGGCCTGGCTGGCTGCTGCCCTCCCCACTCCTGGCACCCTCTGGGGCACAGCAATTAAGCAGCACTCAAGAGGCAGGCAGCACTCCCTGCCTCACAAGTGCAGGGAAGGGGCAGAAAAAGGAGATGACATTTGGAGAAGCCTGGTCCCTTTTCCTCCCCTGGGTATGGCTCTGCTCACTCCCCCTCCTCATGTTAACCCCAGGCCCAGAGGCCAGTACCCCTCAGAGCTGTGTCCATTTGCAGCAGAAGGTGAAGGGGCTCAACTATGGCCTCAGAGTGGGGGTGAAGCTGCTGGAAAAGAGGAGGTGAGGCCAGGGGATGGCTCAAGCGTGTGCAGGGAGGTGATGCTGTTACCAGATTTGCCCATTACTTTGGGGTGTGCTCATTTATTAGGGATAGTTTCTAGGGTCTTGGTGATTCTGTCAATGTGCTGCTTGTGTTACTATATGGAGCTGTATCTCTCCCTTCTGCAAGCCCTCACCCCCAATGGAGCTATCTTGCAGGACTCAATCTCAATGGGACTGGGTTCCTCCAGTCACCAAATCAGTCATACACACAAACACACACAAATTAACGTGACACTCCTGACCTAGCCGGGCTGATCAGCATGGACAGGCTGACACCCTCATATGCCAAGAATCAGTTCATAAGAGCAACAATAAAATGCAGTCAGACACAAGCACACAGGTGAACAGAATCCCTCTGAATCCGGCTGGGTGTCCAGCTGACACCCTCATGGGCCAGCATTCAGTTCATAAGGGCACGTCTGAGTCAAACTGGGTCAATCAGCCTGTACAAGCTGATCCCCTTATGTGTTTCAAACTCAGCACGTCCCAATCTTTGGCCTCTTGATGAGCAGACCCCACAATAATTTGGGCTTCACAGGGATCTTTAGCATAGGTAAAAGAAGCGTTGCTGCAGAGCACGGGAGGAAAGAGAAGCAGAGAAGGAAAAATATACACAACTACTACCAGTTTGACTATAAAAGTTATTTATTGCTAAGCATATGAAATATATAATAGTACTAGTAGTAATAGACATGCAAAAGAAAAACAAACACCAACAATGACAATACTACCCTGGTTTCACTAAGTATTTGGGGAAACTTAGCTCAAGCTTAACTGATACAGTTCAGGTTCAGAAGTTTATGCCTAGAAAGAAGACAGAGAACGCTGGGATCTCACCTAGTCCACGGTACTCAGGCTGCAAAGCTGACAGGCACAGTCCGTAGCACAATCCTTGAAGAGAGAGACGATCTGTCTCAAGAACGACAGGGAACGTCCCAAGAACGACAGGGGATGGTGTCAGCACAGGGGTTTTCTTCTTCTCCTTCTTTCCTCCTGCTTCTACTTCTTTTCCTTCCTTTTCCTCTTCCTCTTCTCCCTCTAGCAGCACACACACTTACAGATTTTTATACCCTCAGTTCAGCTGCTTCGAAGCACCCTCAGTAGTGTAAATCATTGTCTTTTCTATTGACAAGGGGTTATCTGGTTTGGACCATCTCAGGAAACTGATTGATAATCAGGAAACACTTAAGATTAGGGAGTAACCCAAATACTTGGGAGCCAGCTTGAAATTCCTATGGGTGGCAGATATACTGATGGGATATCTCATGGTTTCTATTAGGGCTCCAGCAGGCTGGATGCTGTGATGAATGCTTAACCATTGTTCAAATGTTGCCCCTACCTGCTCTGATTCGGTCTCTTGCCTCAGCATTCCCCAACCCGGCAACCGAGTTTTAGTCAATAAGTTTAAATAGGCCTCCCATAGTGGGACCGGGGAATGTACGGCCCGAGATGCCTATTAAGCTTAGAGGGGGGTGTGTGTGTGTGGGGGGGGAAAAGTCCTTAGTAAATCCAGATGAGAACTGGTCTGATAAATGCTGAGCTGGGTGTGTGTGAACATGGGTTGATTAACATTTGGAGCACAGATTCCCCATCATGCAGTGCTCCCCTCCTTCTCTGGTCCCAGAATTCACTGCAGTTTCTGCTTCAGGCTTTCTGTTCTCCATCTCTCATGTAAATGAATGGTCATCTGGTTCCATCTCGGATGTAAATGAGACCTAGGGCAGTTGGTTCACTCTTGTCACCCTTATCTTGAGGGTCTTAGGTGCGTCTCTCACTGCATCTTAATCAGTTTCGTTTAGGTAGAGGAGGGGAGGGGGGGTGAGTCCTTTGTGAGTCAGACAGACTGCATCCTGTGCCAGGATTGCCCAAGAACACACAGCTGAGATGTAACAATGGGGGGAACAGTGAGAGGTGCTGTCAGAGACCTTTTCCTGCACGAGGAGGGAATAGATCAGAAAGCACAGGACAGTTTCATATTTAAACCCTGGATGACTTTGTGTGATTGACTCCTGGCTTTTAACCCTTTGGGGTTGGTAATGCCAAAAATGCAAGTCCTCAGCCTCTGCTTCCAGCCAGCGGCAGGGCTGTGGTTATGGACCAGGCAGGTGTAGCTAGCAGAGCCTTTCAGATCAGGGTCCACGGTCACTGAGAGGACTGGTTCTTGCTAGCAGCTGTGTTCTTCCAGGCAGCATGGTATGAAATACAGGATGGTCCCTGCCCTCCTTTTGCACACATCAGTGTTAGGAAGGAATTTGAGACAAATCTTTCCTTGCATTTTAAAATGCTCTGAGAGAGGGGAGAGCTAGTCATCGGAAGGGGGGGCAGGGGGGGGAGAATTGCACCTGTGCTGCTGTGTAGCTGCAACTCTTAATTCAAAACCAAAGGCAGCTCTGCCACACTGGTGAAGAAGAGCATCTTCTCTCACTGCCACAAAATATTACAGGCAGCTTCACAATGTCCCATGCCTGGGGGAGTTATTTTTAATTTACAAAATATTTTTTCCTTGAAAATCCATATAAACTAGGCAGGCTTTTCTTTTTCCCTCCCTATGGCCAATCTGCTCTTTCATTCATATTTATAGACTTTCAGATGTTGACATATCTCTCCGTTCTGACATACAGAGATATAGCGTTTTGTGTCTATACTGCTGTCAAAGGTGTAATTGTAGCACAGAGAGACCTACTTTAACTTGCTGGCTAGTCTGGGTGTCTGGAGCAGTGTAGCCATAGTAAAGCAGGCTTCAGCACCAGCTGAATGAGCCCCCAGAGGATCCAGGTGAAAGGTCTTGGGCAGTTAACCTGTTCTGAACTCTGTCATGGATATGTTGCTATGCTGCAGTGCACTTTAAATTCAGCTTTATTTGTTAAGACATATCTAATTGTGGTGTTGGTCAAAAACCCCAGCCTAATAGCTCATGGGCTTGCACTGATAAGAGACACCAGTTTTTGTAGCTAAGGGAGTGCTGAGGCTGGCATCAGGTCTGACCACTTTTGACTACTCAGCTGGAAGGACAAGGTAGCTATTTACAGCTTGGTCGATTGTAGGGCTGTGTGAAGCTTCAGGTGCTGATTCAATTCAGAGGAGATTTGGCCCGATTTGGTGGCCAAATCCCCAACTCCAAATTGAATCAGGGGACCAATTAAAAGGTCCAAATCGATTCGAAGCTCTCTGAATCAATTCAGAAAAGATTCGGAGAGCTTCTGCAATTCGGGCAGTCCCCACCCACTGTAACAGGGAGCTGGACCTGGGCTCAGAGCTTGTAAGTAGGGGGTGAGGGAGGGGGAGCTGGAGGGGACCATGGGGTGCTAGGCCCTATCCCCTGCCTGATCCTCCAGCCCCCCTGAGCTCCCCCTGACTCCCCTGCTCTCCCAGCCCCCCCCACCCATGGCTGCCCCGCCCAGTCCCAGCTCCCAGTTGTTTAAAAAAAAGCCCCTACTCACAAGCTGCTGCTTAGCAGGAGGTGATCCCTGCTGCCTCATGCCATGTGGGGGGCTCTGCCATGAGCTCCCCAACCCCCGTCTGCTCTCTCAGCCCCCCCATGGCTGCCCCAACCGCCCCAGCTCCCAGCCCTTAAAAAAAAAAGCCCACACTCACCAGCTACTGCAGTGGCCTTGGGGCTTCTGGGGGCTCATGGCAGAGCCCCCCCATGCAGCGCAGGGCAGTGGGGGGCAGCAGGAACGTGCCCCCACTGGGCAGCATCCAGTGAGTTGGGGCTTTTTTTTTCTTCTTTTTTTTTAAAGAGCCAGGAGCTGGGGTGGGCAGGACAGCCTGGGAGAGTGGGTGGGGATCAGGGGGCTCATGGCAGAGCTCCCCCATGTGGCATGGGGCAGTGGGGGGCAGCAGGGATTGCCTCCTGCCTGACAGCAGCGAGTCAGGGCTTTTTTTTTCAAAGAGCCGGGAGAAGCAGCCATTGACGGGGCTGGGAGAGCAGGTTGGGGATGGGGCCTGCATGATTTAGAGATTCGGCTGATTCGGCAGGAGCCGAATCTCCATATCAGATTCGGCCAAATTGATTCAGGACAAATCGATTCGGGGGACAGTGATTCGAATTGGTGATTCGAATCACTGTCCCCCAAAGTGGCTGAATCCAAATCTGGAACAAATCTAGCCGCTTCACACAGGCCTAATTGATTGTGGATATCCTTCAGCATGAGCCCAGAGTGATCATCAAACACACTCCTCTGGCTCTATACCGAGGCACCTTACCTACTTTCTCACTGCATCCCTGACTGTAGTGTAGACTTAACCTAAATCTCTTATGGTCATGTTTTGATGGCTCCCCCTGCCCTGTTTTTTTATTATTTTTTAACCATTTCACCTTCAAACACTGTTCATGTCTTAGGGGCTGAGGGAGGCATGCTTAAATTAATAGGGATGGAGTTAAGAGACCTGGAATTCTTGGATATTTCCCTAGCATTAGTAAAATAAGGATAGTGCTAATCTACTTTATAAGGGTATTGTGTGGCTTGATTTGTTTATGCTTCTTAATGCTTTGAGATCTTGAATGGAAGATGACTAGGGTGGAAGGGAAGATGACTAGTATTTCTCAGTAACATTTTCCTCTTACAAGTGCTGAAAATCTAAAAAGTGGGCAATACCTCGCGTTTAGTCTTTTTCAGAACTCCATAAAGATATTTCACACTTAGCCATATAGTATCTCTTTATCTTAGTATTTTAGTCCTTTACAATGATTAACTGAGCTTTGTAGTGTCATATGCGAAGGTCAATAATCTCTGTGTCTGAGTTTCTCTATCTGTAAAATAATCTTACAATGGTTAAATGTCTTGCCAAGCAGTTTAGGTTGGCATAGCTGGGAAGAGAACATAGCTTTTCTGTTCCCACTCCACAGTTTCAACTATTGGAAAATGCTCCTGGTGCTTGACAGCTTGTTGGCCATGAGTTAGTAACATGCAGGAAGTAAATTATAGGAACTGAAGTTCTTCCCATGGGTACGAAGATATCTTGAATTTTCAGAAGCATTTGAACTTTTCAGGGTCTGTTCAGTACATTTCTGTTCAGAGTCTTTTATTCTGAGACAAAAGAAATGTTAAAATCCTGCAAAAGCCTTCTCATGTTCTCATCTAAAGTGATTTACACACTTTCATTTCTGGAAAATTTTCAAAGTTCATTGTGTGCAGATGTAAATCAGCTCTCAGAGCCAAAATGCTTCTTTTTCAAGCTGACTCTCCCTCCTTTTTTGGCTTGAAAAATCTGAACTGTTTGATTTGGAAGATAAAAATGTAGGCAAATTAGAAAATGTTAATTAAGTGGAAATGTAGTAAGATTAAATCTACACATTTTGTTCTATAATGTTTTCAGCGTATAATTCCATATTTGTCACATAGGTCAACTTGAGAGGTGAATGCATTGAGGAATGTACTCAACAAAATACCAAAAAACCCAAACCCTGCACTGTTGTAACATAGTCAAGACCTGACCATTCTGCTGAA
>NW_005842852.1:618464-623466 GCF_000455745.1 Alligator sinensis | reverse complement strand
TCCACAGGTGGCTCCTGAGGACAGTTCTAAAACAACTAACACTTGATGTTTTTAGCTTCTTTCAACTTATTCCCAGTAGGGGCTTCAGAGCAACAACCTTACACTTGCCTTAGCATCCAAAGACTAAATTTGGGCTTAAATTACCAGGGAGCAAGTTAGAGGTCTACATAGTTTAGAGCACTGCTTGCCAATAACACTTTACTTTTGTGTTGCTCAGCTGTATTTGATGCTGCATTCTAACTTCTTACTTACTTGAGATGCTGTCACAGGAAACACTAAAACAAGAACACCTTAAAATAGCAAAATTATTCCAGTATAAGAATTTCCAATGTGCTGGATAAAGCCAATAGTCCATGCAATCCAGTATACAGACTGACATTGGCTAAGACTGGAGGCTTTGGAAGAAAGTCCATGCCACAAGCTTCTTCCTAAACCCTGTCTGGTAGTCACTGGTTATGTCCTGAATGAAGAAGATTTAAAGCCAGTTAAATTAAATGACCCTATTTACAGTAACTGAAAATGGCTTAATTTGTATAAATGACTAACCCTTTTTTTAAAGTCTCTATACATTGGGCATGATACTGTTGAAATCCATGGGTCATTTTCTTGAATACTTCCTTTTATCAGTTTTAAATGTGTTGCTTTCAAACAAGAATATTGAGCAACCCATGATTCTTGTATTAGGCTAGAATAAAAATGAGTACTTAGCTTTACATTCTCTGTTCCATGCTTTATTTTTATCTCTGATCTCCATATTGATAGTTTAGCCCTGAAGTGGAAAATTCAATTTTTACAGTTTCTTAAAAATGAAGTTTCTCTATGGATTTAACTGTTCTTGTCAACCATCTCTGAATAAGTCTCTCTTACTTCTAGTATATTTCTTTGAGATTTAATAGAGCTACACTACTCATGGTATTCCAGGTGGTTTATGTAATGGTATTATAATATTTTCACTAATGTATATTGTATTCTTTATGCATGCTAAAATTTGCTTTTATGATCACTATTGCACAATGAGCATAAGCTTTAGCTGAGGTCTGTACAATAATGCCCTGTTTTCTTCAGGTACCAGGGTTGATTTAGAGACCAGCAATGGTACTAATAAATGAAATTATTTATTTTTATGAAATTATTATTATTAAGTGAACTGCCTGTTCACTTGTCTCTGTTAAGACCTTCTTACAGCTTTTCAAATGTCTGTTAAGACCTTCCTCACAGTTTTTAACCTCACACAAGCTTAAATAATTCTCCATCATCTACAGATTTAGTTGCACCCCTGTTCCAGATTATTGGTCAATACATATTTCAAAATACACCTATGTTTCTTCCATAAGCATGGACTATATGGTTCCTAACCAGATTACCATTTTCCCTCTTTATGCCGGTTCTGTATGTGTGAATTCACTCTTATGTGATGACCCTTTTTATACCAAAAATTCGTTATATGCAAGGTAAATTCACTCTTATGTGATTGGTGTGGTGGAAACCCGCAGTCAGCTGCTTTGTGCAATGCATTGTGGGAGTGACACGCACCAAAATATAGTCTCCTGTGTGGATCTGTGCTCCTCACTCATTGTCTGTGACGTGTGTTTCTGTAGTTGCCAACCCCATTATGATAGTGCCCTGTGCTTGTGTGTGCCCTGTGCTTGTGTGCTGTTGGTGAGTACCAAAGCTGTCTTGTAAAAGCGGTAGAAATGGATCAGTGCAGTCGAGGTCTTGGAACGTATCCCTATTTATTACATTGTAAAGCGGGTACCCTTTATGAGAATTTGACCTATGTGTTGTTTTCCAGGAACATATGTACAGCATAAAGTGAGGGAAACCTGTACCATATAAAGTTATTTCTAGTGCATTCATATCTTTGGCTTGAAAATGGCATAGTTTTTTCTGAATACAAAGGAGACTATTCCTGTGAAGTAGGAAGAAAATTCAGACTTCCTGGGTTAGTTCATTAAGAATTATTCTGATTTGAAAGTTTGACTTCTGTGTAATGCTTCTTTACCTCTTAAACTGCTTATTTCTATGCTTTAATCTGTCCCTGTAGTTATTAGCTACATTTCAGTAAAAATAGTCTATAATTAAGGAGTTATTTGTGATTTTGTTGTTGGAAGTTTAGGGTTTAATCTTGTTAACCTTCAGTGTTGATGGGAATCAGTTGACATTGACTTCAGTGGGAGCTAGTTTTTCAAGCAGAAATATTAGTTATTTTGAATCATACTGTCAATCCTTGCTTCATGTTCTGAACCATTTTATCTGCAATTCCCCTCTGAGTACATACGGCATGGTTTACAGTTTAGCTCCTACGAGCAGGGAATTCTGAGAGGTTTCACAAGGTCACTTGTGGTACACTTTGGAACAATTGTAGTAGCTACTATTTTAGCTAGTCCATGTGTTCTTTGGCACAAAACTTATTAAAATAACCTACGCTCTCAATGGTATTTAGTTCTATCTGAAGTATAGCCTATTTTGATACATTTTGCTTCCCATTGGAGTACTGTTGTATGGGAGCAGGAGACATTTTACACTTATTTTAAAAAGGGAACCAGTGCCTTTTAGCTTGGCAAGTATATTCACCGTAGACATTAGCGCATTAAGAGGACAACATGCTTGTATTGTCTATGAGCTGTCTGCACCCTAGAAACAGAAGCATCTTCCAATGCTATTGGAAATACTTTCCTTTACACATTACTCAGCTATTAAGAGGCATGTGATTTTTGTTGTTGTTGTTAAAAGCTATATGCCTAAGCCCTGAATACTGATTCTAGAGATATCAACAGTTTTATATGAAGAAATGGCAGCCTTTTAATAACTACCAGCACAGATTTCCTATATAGCTGGTGTCATTTATAGCTCCTGAGACGAGAGCCATTCTTAGTGTCAAACATTTAGGGTTATGTTTCAATGAGAATTGAAATTTTTCTGGAAAAACTTAAAAAATAAAACCATAAATGGCCAGTTTTTGAATGTTAAGCAATAGTCTCTTCCTTTGTGCACCTCTACAAAACTACATTTCAGCACAGAGGGTGGTATTATATTGCCAGTGACATTTCAGAAATTGCCATTATTTGAAAACTAGAGGAGATGCTGTCAATTAAGTTGATGATGCAAGACAAACACTGGGTGGGAGGCAATACCAGCAGAAAATGCCAGCTCTAAGTATTCACTCATTCTTTGACTATGCAAAAATAAAAGAGCAATTCTTCTGTTGCAAAGAGCTCAGACCAGGGATCAGAATGTTTTACCCAATGGATTCCTACTTGAAATCTCTGGGTTTATCATGTGAATTGTGTAGGTGTTAACAGACCTAGCGGTGCTATATTGCATGGTCCTCCATTGCACCTTTAAAAGGATGTTATGGCACCGCAGTTGAGTTTCACTGGTCTAGACCATTTATTTATTTGCCTTTCCTTTCTTTTCCCTCTCTGGACTCAAAGGAAATTAGGGCTTAGCCTCAGAACTCTGGGGAATGTGCACAGCTCCATCTTCCCAGCTATGACGACTGAGGAACAGGGTTCAAGTCTATGATCATGAGTTCCTAAATGGAGTCCTGAACATGTCCATTGACACCCTCATTTAAACCAGCCCACACAAATTACCTGGGACCTTGAGCCCAGCCATTAAACCCAATATATTTCTTCTGACAAAAAATGTTCCCAATTGAAAAGATGGGATAATGTAAGAGCATTTCCCCTTACCCCCAAATGTAAGTGTTCCTTTCTACTGATAGATATTAAATCCTTATTTAAACAAAACTCCCATTAATGTCAAAACTCAAAGCTACAAACTGAGTTTTTAAACTCTGGTTGCTTTAAAGAATCTTTTGAGAATTGTTATCGCAGCTGTGAGAAGCAAAACCTGAAGGCAAGATTTTTCTCATTGCCTTAATGCGATAGGATTGGGCCTAGATTATTTCCCTCCCGCCCCCAAATGCATAGGCGACTGGTAGGGGGTGCACGGGGTGTACGTGTCCCCCCCGATGGGGCCAGTGCCCCCAACGGCTGACAGTGATGCTGTCGGTAGGGCTGGTGCCCCCCTGACAGGGCTGCTGCTGTTGGCTGCTTCTGCTGGTGCCCCCCCAAATTCAGGAGGCATCAGTCGGTCGTGCCCAAATGGGCTCTCACTTCTCCTGGTTTCCACTGACCTTTCTGGGAGGGCTAGAAGAGCAGGGAGTGTGATGGTGAAGGGTTTCTAGGATTAAGCTTTATAATGTGTGCGGCTGCCAATGATCTGAATAAAAGAGGGAGGGCACAGCAGGAAACACAGGTTCAGAACTGAATGAGAAAGGCTCCAAGCATGAAAATGGAGGTGGGGGGAGATGATCAAGATGTAGACACTGATTCCCCACTTCTATGTGGTGATGGGGCTGAGGAAACACTCTCCTGGGCAAGGGGTGGCAGCAGCTGAGAAAGATGTGAGGAGAGGGGGGAGCCAGGCTGGCTCAGCCTGGGAGCTGCAACCATGCCAAGGCCTATTTGATGAGCAACAACTCATGGGCATGTGCCCCCTTAGTGGGGACCTTCAAAAGGAGACTGGATGCACACTGTGCTGGGGTTACTTGACCCGATGATCTCCCGAGGTCCCTTCCAGCCCTAAACTTTCTGTGAACCTGTGCACCAACTGCATCCTTGGGACGGCTCATAATAGCAGGGACAGGGGTTGACAGCAATCGCCCCAAGGTGGGGCACCGAAAGGAGCCCCCCGCCGGTGCCCACTCCCCTCTACCAGAGACGCTGCCCCACGAGCCCGCCGACGAGGGGCCCGGGCTCCCCGTTCAGCGACCACGGACACGGGTGGGGGCACAGCGGCATCTTTATTCCCACGCGGCGGGAAGCGCTTTACAAGCCGGGGCCGCCCGCGCGGTGCCGCCGCCCGGCTCAGCCGTGCCAGAAGTTGACGAGGAAGGAGCAGAGCGAGTGCCAGTTCTCGGCGCAGTAGGTGGCGGCCAGGTCCTCGCTGAGGCCCGTGGGCGGCTCGGAGCCGTCTGCAGCCGCGCTGGGCCGCT
>NW_005842852.1:610737-617969 GCF_000455745.1 Alligator sinensis | reverse complement strand
GGACAGACGGGCACACGCGCGCTTAGCCCCCGCCCGCGCCCGGCCCGGCCCGGCCCGGCCCAGCCCGCGCGGCACTGCAGCACGGGGCAGCCCGGCGGTGCGGGGCAGGCAGGGGGTCCAGCCTCGTCTTCCCCAGCGCGACCTGCTTCCCTTCGCTTTTCTGCCCTGCCGATGACACTTACCGCGCCTCGCGAGACGTAGAGGTGGAGGTGGCGCCGGCTAGCAGGAGCGCGGGCCAGCCTGCATGGGGGATTGCCCCGTTAGCGGGCTGCGTGGAGCATGAATGTGTTATCAATAGCACAGGAGGGGCTACCCCGGGCTATGCCCCTCCCCAGCCTGATGAATGCAAACACGCACAGCCCCGTCCACTGCGAGAGGGAGCGGCCAGACCGCCAAGCAGATCTTCTGTGACAGACCTGACACCCTGCCCTTCAGTTAGGAACCCCCCTGCTGCCCTGCTCTGTATGACAACCTCCCTGGTACTCATCTCACTTGGGATGGTAGGGTGCAATTGATTCTCACATTAACCTGTGTATGGAAACTAGACGCCGGTAATACAAAACAAAAAACAAAACAGAATTTCGCTTGTCTTCTCTTAGATGTTTATTCTGAAATAATTCCTGGCGTGGGTGTTTTTATTCCAGAGCGAGACTTTGGTGTATAAAAACGAACTAAACTAACACCAGGAAATGGCATTCTTAGTCTATCTAGCACAACAGTGTCAACCTCAGGGCTGAGTCTCGAATACGTATTTTGGCACATTTCAAACTTTCAGTATTTAACAGGCAAAGGTGAGATTCAAACTAAAGTTAGAAACTGATTGTTGTCGGTGGCTGTTGTCAATGGCTCCCTAGGCCTCCATTTTTATTCAGTGCTGCTTTACTGCTGCAGGCTGGACTTCACCTGCAGAAAGCCAATGCCCGCTGATGAACTTTGGAGAGATTGGGACTCTAATATCTACACCTAACCTGGGCCAGAACACAACAACAGGACAGTCTGAGACCGTACAGCAACAGCTGCGATTGCATTTTCTCTGGAAAACTGGATAAGGAGCTAGGACCACTTAATCTACATAAATTTAAATTTCCTGACCACTTATCCGGTCCCTCCTGCTGCAAACTACCTTCTTTGTATCTAGCTCCAGTAAGGGACCCCCTACAGTGATGGACTGGTGCTGATGCACCTGTGGGCGACCACCCCCACCACAGTTCCATCACTGAGCTTATTGTCTTCTGTGAAGGAACTTGCTCACTATAAACTTGTGGGCATCTCTCTTTTGTGGACACTCATTTATTGAATTTGACTGAAAGTGACTTTTTGTAAAAGTTTATGAACTGGGACCAAATGTAAAATGCCTAGCATATGTGAAACCATGATAGAAACAGGTCACAGCCTGAATCTATAAAACAAATCAATCCCCAATAAAATATCTTTAAAAATTCATGCTCCCAGAGATCATAGCAGCTTCATAACTGCCAGCCTTCCTCAAAAGCCTAAAAGCGTCTAGCATGTGTCAACAATAAATTTTTTATCTCCTACAATTTAGATATTTTTGAATGATCATATATTTAATTGCAATGCCCCTTCCTCAAAGTGTTTAATATCTTAGCATTTTGTCCCTTTATTCATTTTGGCTATTTCTTTTGATCCTGCTTATGCTTAGTATTTTGTTATTGTTGTTGTTAGTGTGACTGAAACACTTGGGAGTTCCAGTGGGAAGTCAAGAGCCCATTGTATGTAGTGCTATAAAAGCACAGAAAAATGGTGGGTTGCATCCCTTATTCTCAGTTCTTTTAGCCGGAACTTTCTCATGCACTAGTGGTAGAAACTCCAGAATAGTTAGCAATAGCTGTGATAACTGAAATGTAACTAATGGACCTGATCCTGTTCTTGCTGTACACCCAAGCTTCCAGTTAAGTCTCATTTCCTACAGTAAGAAGTTCAGATATGAAAGAAATGCAATTAACTGAAGTTGCAAAAAAAAAAATCACTAAAAAACACAGTAAAAACATTTTCATTGCAAGACTGAGGTGCCTTAAAATTTATCCCTAGCGCTGAAAGCTTGGCAGTTCTGTGCCATCACATACAAATATCAATAAGTATGAGAAAAATAAGAAATGAGAGCTGTACAGTTAATTAGCTGGAGAGCAACTGCTGTGCCACTGTATGAAGCCAGATGTTTTATCCATTTGTTACATTTGTTATTGTTCGAATAGTTGTGCATACTAATAGTAGTGGCTCCAGACTGAGAGAACCTAAGCCCAAGATGCCTTCAGTTTCAATCTTCAGTAGTTGCAAAACTACATGGTTGTTTGTTCCTGGTTCGAAGGTGCTGGCCTCTTTTCAGGGGTATTAGGGTCCTTGTGGTCCTAGTCGTGTCAACAGGCTTAAGAGCTCAGGGAAGCGTATCCAACATCTGGATGCTGGAATTGTATTTGATTTTTTGCAATATTTTTAATTGGACTAACTGTACAATTGGAAGAGATGTTAGACAAAGCTGTGTCTACTTCTTTCCCAGACCTGAGGAAAGGCACTGTGTCTGAAAGCTTGTGTAACATCTCTCCCAACTATAGATTTGATCCAATAAAAAGTATCATCAAAAATAATCCTGGCCTATCAACACCTGATGGGATTTTTTTCAGTTTTCATACTGAAGAGTCTCTCCCTTCTGGCTGTTCAGTTCCCTCTTGTTCCTACCCTCATACTCTCCTCCACTCTACTCTCCTTTTCCTTGACCCCATCCCTTCAAAGTCCCCTCTTCCTTCCTTTGTGTCTCTCTCCAGCTAATATTCCCCCAAGAAAGCCCTGTGCAAGGACTAAATAAATGCACAGTGACTCCAGCTACTGTCAACAGTGAACATCTTTGACAAATGTCTTTTAAGTGCCGCTACTGCGCAGAAGCCTAATAATACCGCGCAGTAGTGTATTAGCTCTGTTAGTGCTGTGACACAATACTGCACAGTATTATTTGGCACAGTCAGCATCTCATGTAGACATGCCCACTATATCCCATTTTTTAAAATAATCAAGTACATCAAGTACTCTACCATAGTGATGCAAGAGACTAGTAATAATACTCTATTACAGGGTTTCAGACCATTACTATACAACATACTATATATGTTGCACTGTGTATTGAACATAAATAGGCCAGTTCAGAGGGCAATATGACATTAGAGAAAAGCAAATTTTTCCATATTAGAAATGCTGTTTCTCTCCACGTGCTGCATAGAGCGAGCCATTGCTTAGCCCAACACCGCCACCTAGTGTCAAGGTCCACGAATGACAGACAAATTGATTACCCAAAGTATAATCCGGGCATTCCGGAGAGAAGAATGAATTGAAATAGCTGCAGCTTTTGCATACACCAAATGTCAGCAATGCTGGAGCTGTTCAATGAGTCTTTGCTCAATGAAGTAAATCTTCCCCTTTTGCCATGCTCAAGGGGGCTGAGAGTGCCAAAAGGATAGGTGTATACTCAAGGCTTTTTTCTGATTTTCTTGTAGATCTAGCCCTGTAGTTATACTCAGACCAATAATAAATACTAATATCCTGGGTTTACTTGGGAAGATACTGCACATAGAATGGGTTAAAAAAAAGTTCCCAGTCCTTGTGCTGACAGCTGGGTCTTTCCCCGAGTCATTCAGCTGCAGTCTGCGGTCATATTTTCTAAAGCTACCCACATTATATACAAGCCAAATGCATCCCTGTATTGTATTAATCTCACCTTCAGGGGAAGAGAGTTACACATTGCAATGAGATCATCTTAAAAGCACTTAAAACTTGAATGATTCCACATTAAGGCTCATTAACAAGTGCTAAGTGCCATTTAGGTGTCTTTAAAAAGTTAAGATACTTTGGGTGATTATTTTTCAACTATGTTACCTAGCTTGAGTTAAATTAATTTCTGGGTGTTCATCTGAGGTAAAACTGCCATTTGTAGTCCTCCAGTATCTCAGGTGTACTATTGATCATCCAGGACTCTAGGACTGTGAACTGACAGCTGGGAACAGCTGGGTGGGGATGAGGTGAAATAGGGAAAACAGAGAACTAATTTTGGCTCTGTCAGTCTTAGGGTATTTGTAACAGATGTGCTCCAGAGCAGCACATTGAAGCAACCTCTCTGCATGCATATAGGAACCCTTAATGTGCTTCTTGCACCATCAACATTTCACATGGCTGCAGTAGGGATTTTGGTGTTTAGGGAATGCAGAATTATGGCCAGAGAGGGGAATGAGGAAATGGCCATTCCCTCAGCTGCCCACCGAATTGGACAGAGTACATGGTAGCATAAAAGCCTTTTGAGAATGTTAATTTTATAAACAGCTTCCATGTAAGTACACTGGCTTCAACTCCCTCAGACATGTAATGATCCCAGTGCTCTGTAGCCAGGATAGTCATATAGTCACTCCAGATGTTATGTGTACCCATTAACCCGGCAGCTCTAATGCATTTGTAACAGGACATATCATCAGTGCTGGGGAGGTGAGACATTACAAGAGGGAATTCATACATAAAATATTAGTGTCTCATCTAGTTCTAGTTTTATCTTGTTCTCAACACAGAATAATATTTTTCCCTGCTGCTACTTGCTGTCCTTAATAATCCTTGAAAGGTGGGCCAAGAGGCTCTTTACAAAGAAGAGCCAAACATCTCGTATAATGGTATAACAAGAGATTAGGTAGACAGGACGGCACTGGTCTATTTAGAAAAAGAAATTTCTTTTACTTCTGAACCACAATACAAGATAAATGATAGGGTAAGGGAATGTTTCCTTAATTTAAAGAGAAAAAGGAACTATTCTGTTGATTGCTTTATAATTGTGTTAGTATTTGGCAGCTTCTAAGAACTATGGAAATGCTACCTACTTCATCCTCATTACCCAGTAAAGGAAGTAAGTGAATACTGTTCTCCTCATAGAAACAGGAAAGCTGAGATTCAAATAGCATGAGGGGTAGCTCAGGTCGTTTAACCTGCAGTAACAAATTTTGAGGCTGGATCTGCTCCACCTGCTGTATTTATACGGCCTGTCTGACCTATTCAGATTCTGTATAAATGAAGTTTGTAAGGTTTTTTTGAAACACCCTGATTATGAGGAAAACATTCTAGTTGTGGATTGAGTGAAGCCTTTTAGAGTGTCCTCTTCCTGAGTCTGCTGGCAGCCTGAAACAAAGATTTGGCATGGGGAAGAGAGGTATGGGTGAAGCATTTTATGTAGATCCATTTTCCTTTCCTGCAGTCTCTTCTCCTATCCATCTTACACATGCCTCCTCTTCCACATACTTGCCAAAGAGTAACAATAGCACTTTAGTTAACAGGAGATATTGGCATTAATTTTTTTTTTTTTTGCTTAATATTTCTCATTTAATTTTAGAAGTCATTTCCATTCTGAGCTTTTCTCTAGACTTTCATAATCTTGTCTACAATCACCCCAAGAGCAGCAGGTTTTTGCCAAAACTGCTGGGCAGATGTGTATTGCAGCCAAATGGAGAGGGGAAAACAAGATTCAGATTGTTAATTTTATAAATAGCCTCCATGTAAGTATGCTCACTTCAACTCTCAGACTGATGGCTAGAAAATGGTATTTAAGGTTTGGTTTTGGGAATTGGCTTGTAGATAAAGTAGATAGACACTTAGAATAATGATCCAGGGCAATGACAAGAGTTAAGTGATTTCTAAAAGCCTGTTTTTGACAAAGTTTCCTTCAAGGCTCACTGTGTCTGATGCAGCAAGCAGACACACAGGCTGGGAAATTAAAGACAGGTACCACAATGTCCATAACATGAACAGTGTACCCAGACAGAGATAAGGGACTCTGCAGGTTACAGTGCTGAACTGCAGAACTCTTGGGATTTCTGGTTTTGATAGATGGACCAAATTAGGAGAAGCTGGTAAATAACCAAATTAGGATGTGTGCATGTGATGGGTTTGGGAAACAAAGGAATATGCTGACAGAACAGAACATTTAAATATCAGTGGGAGAGAGAAAGACAAAAAGTATGTGTATTGATAGCATACCTTCTGGGTTATAATACAGTAATTTCTTTTCTAACATATCTAGAATTTTAACTTGAAGGAAGTGCACTAAAGAGAAATTAAATTACCACTCAGTTGCTACTGTAATTTATGGGTCTTAAAACTGGTTGATAATTACAAGCAGAACAAGCCTGCAAGAGTGAAAATGATGAGTGCTAATTAGAGCAATCAGTATTACACTGTAGTCTGGAGTGCTAATTAAAAGGAGTAGAGATAACATTTCTATACACCCCAGGACAAAAATGAGACAAAGCCTCTTATTACTAGTTTGCTACTTCTAAACCCAGTTCTGCTATGAAACTGCCTCTTCGTGTTAACAAATCTGTACCAAGAAAACAATTTATTTTTTCTGGGTTTCTCACTGGTAGATGCATTATTTATGCATTCATTACTATACTCTTTGTTATTTTACACATTCATTGCTTGAAATTATTTAGTAAGTCTAAAGCCTGTCTATGTCCTTAGACCAACACGGCTACAACCAAAAACCTTAGTAAGGCTTTTTTTTTTCACTTCATAGAATGCTTATGTACCGCTTTTTATTTCCTGGAAACTCTCTCTGTCTCAGAACTGAGCAGTAGAATAATTTTTATATTTTGGTTTCCAGTTTAAATTTGGTTCTAGAACAAAATATCAAATCAGACTCTAGGCTGCAAGGCAAATATTATTACCTTTTCTCCTTTTTCCAAATGTGATTTCTGGTTATTTAAATCAGTCTTGTCAACAGTTTTAAAATGCAGAGTGATGTGTATTGATGTTGATTCTTCACTGCCTGTTATTATACTGTTGTTTTCACCCGGTTTAGCTGTGCTGTTGCAAGTGGCCTCATAAAGTACTTTGGTTCTGACTCCACCTTTGTTTATGCTGATTTTACAGAAGTATAATTCCACTGACTTGAGTGAATTTACTCTTGGCTTGTCCTATGTAAAAAGAGATGCAGGGCCACTATGGTCTTTGCTGCATACTTTCTAATATATAGCCTAAAATAAATCTCCAGACTGGAATGTCAGCTCAGTGTAGTAAGAGATAGCTAACTTGTGAAACAGTATTAGTGCTGGCCAAATACCATCAGCTTCTGTAAAATACAATATGTAATTTCAGTAATTAGTCACTTTATTAAGCCAAAGTGTATGCACATCAAGAACATTTGTATTTCTTTCTTTTAACAGACAGCAGCTCTGAGATTATTCTAAATT
>NW_005842852.1:607855-610706 GCF_000455745.1 Alligator sinensis | reverse complement strand
AGGAATAGTCCTCTAGAGACAAATGATGACTGGGGAGTCCTAGAAATCCATGTTGGCGATATCACCCGGTGCCTTATGGTATAAGGTTCTAGATTTTTAGCAGCAGCAAAAAAAGGCAGATTGTTGAGAAAAACATTACTTCAGTCATGCAGCATATCATGGTCATATATATTTGAATAGGTACTATCATTTTTCTACTCTGCAGTACTACAAATTATTTTGCCATTTGTCTTCAGAGACTTACTGATGCTTTTGTAATGAGAATTATAAATCACCTCTTAGAATCACAAACAAAAAACAGCTAATCCTTGGACTCTACTTACTCTTTGGAGTAGATCATCGTAATGAGAGAGTTACTTTATTAACTGGAAACAGATAATATATGGAGACCTCATATACAGAAGAGCAAGAGAACTTTTATCTCCAGGCACTGAGTTAAACATGCAGCTGATGTAAATTAGCATAGCTCCATTGGAGTTTCTCGAGTTGAAATTACACCGTTCGAGGACCTGGCTTACTTGAACTCTTAAGCCCAAGTATAGGAATACCTAGGAGGTGCTTTCTGAATACTCCAATGCTCAAGAGCTTTCCACATAGCATATAATTTCTGCTACTAGCTGGAACGTGTAAATGTTCCTGTAGCAATAAGAAGTCACTTTTTTGTGAATAATGCGTGTGTGACTTCTGAAGATCACCTTTTTCAAACATTCATGCAAGTCACTCAAATACTTCTGGGAAACCAATGCAGAAGGGGTGAGAGCATGACTGAGGCACTTTGTTTTAAAAGGCTTATAAATATTTATAGAAAAACATATACCACTTATCTGATGTTAATTAATACTACCTAGCAAATTAAAATAGTAAAAAAACCAGATAGGCCAACCCCCAAATCAGGTGGTCATCCCGTTCACTAACCTTTACTTCTGTGTTTTGGAATCATTATACAGTGTAAGGGGGGAAAAATTATATTTGTGGCAGAGCAGATGTCAAAGTAGAATCTGTATCTTTCTCTGTAACATTTCAAAAAAAGCAAAACGAATACCCAGTTAGGAAAGCATCAGATTTGTCTCCTCTCTGTGCCATGCAGAGAAATATGCCACTAGCATCAGACTTGCATTCATTCATTCTTTGCTACCCTAGCTTGCATACCTTGCATGAACAGGACTTTACCTAGCATAACAACTGAGTTATCTCTGTCCGCCACAACAATTTTGTGTGGGGTTTATATTACAATTAGCCTGATACAATTAGCAAAGTAAAATAGACAGGACATGGCATGTAGCTTCCTCAGGTGGTGAGGGAAAGACATAAGAATCCCTTCCAAAATGGTAATGTTTACAAGAACAGAAGTCCAGCTAATTTGCATCTTGCAAGTTGATAGAAAACTGATTCAGTCCAGTTTCTGAAGTCTCAGTGAAACAAAGAAATTATTTGAATAAAAGCATTCAGAAAATATTTATTAAAATAATCCATATAAAATATTGTGTGTAAACAAGGGGTCTGGGTTAATGGGCCCCACACAAAAAGGGGCATTAGACAAAAACCCAGAGATCATTAGGGCCCAGCAGCAATAGCAGATTGGGAAGCAAGAGCAGATTGTAATGGAAGAAAGAGGAGGCAAGCAAATCACAAGCCCCTTCTCCCGTTTTCCCAAAGATACCAGGAATAGAATTGGCTGAAGATGCTATCCAAGGCAAGGATGATGGGGTGTAAAAACTTCAAACACTTTTTCCTCATCAGACAACAGAAAGTAAGGGGCAGTAGAGTAGAAAGTAAAAGAAGGCAGCCCTGAACTGTCTGAATTTCATCAGATCTTAATAGGTGGTCAGCTCCAAAACAGTGGCAAATAATAGTGATGTATAAGCTCATCACTATTCAAGAGCTACTTAAGATGAAGGACAAAGCTGATATAAGCAGAAATGGGTATAAACCAGCCATGAATAAAGACTGGAGATTCCTGATTGTAAGAAGAGTGAAATTCTCTATCTGTCTTTCATGTCAAAGTTTGATCAGTTTATGGAAGGACTGTGTGGGTGCATCTACATGTGCTGCTAACATACAGCAATAAACTGCAGACCTTATTGCGCTGCAATTTATTGGTCCCAGGAAGCTCCTGGGCACACAGTTTACACATGTGCCCAGACTGCAGCACATTGAGCTGAGTTTCAGCAGCCCCAGCTGGCATGGGGCCTGAGAGATCAGCCTGCCAGCCTGGGGCTGCTCCAGCCAAGCTCAGTGTGCTGTGAAGGGGCTGCCTGGGGCACAAGAGTGCTTTAGTGTTGGGGCTAGCCAGTGGGAGTTTATTATTTTCCTGTGCCCTAATGGGGGCATACATGTAGATGCAGAGACATTTATTGTGCAGTTAATTAGTCAACTGCACAGTAAATGTCTCATGTAGATGCACCCACTGAGATGCTTACCTGTGATAGCAGGGATCTGGGCTTGGTGACTATGAGGTCCTCCCTGTCCTATGTTCTTAGGGTGATCCTTCATATTCTTCCCCATGTGTTACCAAAAGCTTGGGGCTGTTTGATTTTTAGAGAGACAATGCCTATCTAGCTACCAGTACAATATAGATTCTCACCTATACCAGCTAGAGAGACTCCAGACAGAGTAGGAGTGTGGTGCAAAGATTGGCAGCAGGTTGTCTTGAATCTGAGTTCTCCAAAATACTCCCTCTTTACACTCAATATTTGTATGGCTTATTTGAATAAATATTTTCTGACTGCTTTTTATTCAAATTTCTTTGTTTCACTGAGACTTTGGGAACTGAACTGAATGAGTTTTTGTCAACCTGGAAGATGCCAATTAGCTGGACTTCTGTTCTTGTAAACATTACAGTTCTGAAAGA
>NW_005842852.1:601015-607824 GCF_000455745.1 Alligator sinensis | reverse complement strand
TCTTTCCCTCACCATCTAGAAACAGTACTTGACATGCCCTGTTTCTTTTACTTTGCTGGCCAGGCTAGTTGCAACACCTGTAAAGGTTCACTCTCAAACAGGCTTTGGGGCCTTCTGCTTTAGCCACACTTCTGCAGCTCAGTAGGCATTCTTTGAAAGTAGCCAAGGCTGGCACCAGGTGATTCTGGTGCTGGATTCCTTCTGTTCCTCTGTATTTGTGAATTGCATCCCCTAAAGCACCTTTAATGATCTTTTTCGTTTCTTTTGTACGCATAATGTACATTTTGGTTGTATCATATCCAATTAACAAAGGCACATTAGTATTTCAATAGGACTGCCTATGTACAATCCAGTTCTTTTTATGAAAAGGCAAAGTATTAGTTTTTATTCAAACTGCTTTTAAGTATTTTCCAAAAAGGCAGTCATTCACACTTGTCCTAGCCTAACATTAATGGCCTTAATTAACAGATTCTTATTCTACTTTCCTAGGCTACTGTTTATGACTCAAATGCAAAATCAATTATTGTTGATTATATACAAGCTTAAGGACATATTGTGCTAGGTCCACAATCTTTACCTGTCGGTGTAGTCTGCCAGTGACTGACCATGTTGGCAGCCTACATTCTGTCATCACAGAGAATCACATCCAAACCACTGTATCTCCAGAGGAGAGAGAGTATATCTTCCATTATGAATGAACTCTGTAAAAGATAACTTACAGATATCTGTGGCTTATGGTAAGTTAGAGCCACTGCTGCAACGACATGCTTCTTCTAAGTAGACTAGCCAATTGCCTGTCAGGAATGATGGTGGGGGGGGGAAGCAGGAAGGGATAGAGCGCTACCACCCTGTGCCACTGTGGCCTCCCAGGAGCAGTGGGGGAAGCTTGCCCCACTGTCCCCTCCATCCCCCTCAGCCAGCACCCCATGCTGCTGCAGCCTCCAGGGAGCAGGGCTGCTCCGTCCACTCCATTGCCGCCCCCTCTAGGGAGCAAGGTGGCCAGAGGGGTGAGGCCAGCAGTGCTAGCCTCGCTCCCCGACCCCACTCTGTCTGCTCCATCATCATCGCCTCTGGGGAGACAACCGGCAACTCGCTGCCTGATGAGACAACCAATCAGAGTGCAAATAAAGCATCACGAGCAGACAGACAGACAGAATAAGGCTTTTATAATATTAGAATGGTCCTAGCCAGGGACATTTTGTTTACTTAATTTTAACATACACTGTTTTAAAAGATTGTTATTAAAGTTGCAAAGTCAAGCACATGATAGCTAAGAAATGCTGAAATAAAGACATCCATGCAACCTGTTGATTAATGCAGCTTCTTCATGCACTACAATATGATATGTAACAGATAGATAGCCATGGGTCAGGATGCTGGGCTCTACTTCTAAAGACCTGCATTCACTTCTCTGAATCCCAGAGATTTCCTGCTTTTTTCCTGATGGCCAAAGAGGGGAGGGGTGGGGGGCAGAATGCATTGTAGGTAGCAGATGCCTTCTACGACTCCCTAAGGGTGGCCTGGGCTTTCCACAACACGTTGGCTTGAAAGGTGCCTTTCCAAGGTGTGCTACAAGCTCTCACCCTCTGCTGTCCCCAGCCTAGCCAGTACTCTGCCCAACCACTCCCTGCAGTCTGTACCTGGAGCAGGGCAGGAGTGGCCTTAGGGCTCCCCACACCCCTGAGTCATATTTCTATATTTCTAAATTTTAGGTTGGTGAGGCACTGGAGATGCACCAGTGGAGAGAAGCAGAAGCAGCAGTTGGGTCCTAGTGCCAGCTTAACTTGGACCTGAGCTAGGTCATTCCAGCCTGCTACTGGAAAATGTTGCAGACTGTTGCTTTATAACATTACTCTGGTAACCAGAGCCATAACTGCTGTGAGGCATTCACCAGTCTTTTGTATTTGAGTCCTACCCTCTGGACCCAAGTGTTTAAATTTTCCTAGTAGGCTATGAGAGTCTCTTCTTCTAATCTCTTTGGCACATTCCCTCCCCACCCTTCCCTCAAGCATGTAGCTTATCCTCCAGAACATACATTCATGGATTGCAAGGCTGGAAGGGATCGTGGAAGATCATTGGGTCCAGCCCCCTGTGTTAGGGTGACAATATTTGGATTTTGGGGAGCACTGGGTTTGCAGCTGAATAAATGCTTTAATCTGTGGCTCAGCAAAGCTGCTGACCACAAGGCAGAATGATCTATTAAAAGTAACATTGCAAAATACTTAGGCAAGCAGCTTCCTAACAATATGGTAATGTATGGGACATATGACTCATTGTGTAAAAGGAACAAGATGCATCCCACCAGCTATCGTCAGGAGATAAAGCAGAAGTAAGACCTTGGAGATGAAGAAGGAGTCAGCAAGAAACAGCAAGTGACTGGGAGAAGCGGGGTTCAAGGTCTTGAGCATGTGCTCATAGCAAAAAGGCATGTAAATGAATGAAATGCATAGGTAGTTCCATGCTAATGAAACAAACAGTAAACAGAGGTGGAGCTTGAGATAGGAAGAAACATGGGTGGAACAAAGGTGGAGTAAATGTTAATGAGTATGATCCAAGGTGCATAAATATGGAAAAAAACTAATGTTCACTGCAGGTCCCCGGTTTGTTGGACCTTTGCCCGAAGCTGTCTCCATTCTGAATAAAGCTGTTGTTGAGCAATGTGTGCTGGTGTTTGCTCCCTGCTTGCTCCCTGAGCAATGGGATCCCTGAGCAATTGAATTGTCGTCTCCTTAGTCGTTGGGCGCTGCATGGTGTCAGGGTCTAACACCCTGCACCAAGCAGGAAAGATAACTGGGGGTCAGGTGACCCTAGCAAGATGACTGTCTAGTCTCCTTTTGTTTTTCAGGGTAGGTGATTGCACCACCTCTGAAGGAAGCTTATTCCACAGTCTGGACACCCTGACTGTGAAGTAGTTTTTCCTAATGCTGAGCCTGAATCGATCTTCCAGGAGTTTGTGGCCATTACTCCCAGTTTTCCCCTCAGGTGCCCTGGTGAATAGTTGCTCACCGAGCCCTTGATGTACTCCTCTAGTGTAGTGGTAAGCTGCTACCAGGTCCCTTCTCAGCCTTCTTTTCCTCAGGCTGAAGAGTCCCAGATCCCTCAGCCTTTCCTCATATGGCTTGCCAGGTAAGACTCTGATCATATGGGTGGCTCTTCTTTGGACTCTCTCAAGCTTGTCCACATCCTTGTTAAAGTGTGGTGCCCAGAACTGGATGCAATACTCTAGCTGCAGTCTTACCAGTGCTGAGTAGAGTGGAAAAATCACCTCCTTGGCTTTGCTGGAGATGCGTCAATTGATGCATGCCAGAGTATTATTTGCTCTACTGGCTACAGGATCGCACTGCCAGATCATATTCATACTGTGGTCTATTATTACCCCAGATTCCTTTCATTTAAGGTGCTAATCAGTTTGGTGCCGCCAAGCCTGTAGGTGTGTTGGGGGTTGCTTATCCCAAGGTGGTGCACTTTACATTTCTCATCGTTGAACTTCATCAGGTTCCGATCCGCCCCACTTGCTAAACTGTCTAGGTCTGCCTGTAGCCTATCTTCAAGCGTGACCACACTTCCCCATAACTTGGTGTTGTCCACGAACTTGGCCAGTGAACTCTTCACTCTGACATCCAAATCATTAAAAAAGATGTTGAAAAATACTGGACTGAGCACCACCCCAGTGGGACACTGCTGTCCACTTCTCGCCAGGATGACACAGATCTGTTCACTACAATTCTCTGGGTCCTATCCTTCATCCAGTTTCTCACCC
This sequence comes from Alligator sinensis, assembly GCF_000455745.1. Lineage (NCBI taxonomy): Eukaryota > Metazoa > Chordata > Crocodylia > Alligatoridae > Alligator > Alligator sinensis. Next base: position 604,064 of record NW_005842852.1, on the reverse strand, counting down.
ACTTGACTGTCTTGGAGTTAAGCCCACAATCCTCCAATTTCCTCACAAGGACATTGTGGGATACTAGATCAAAGGCCTTTTGGAAGTCACAGTATACAATGTCAACGTGCTGTCTTGTGTCCAGGTGGTGAGTTACCTGGTCATAGAAGATGAGGTTGGTAAGGCAAGACCTGCCTGCTGGCTGTCATTCAGAATCTTACCTTCTGCAAGCTTATTGCAGGTAGACTCCTTGATGAACTTTTCTAGGATTTTTCCTAGGATTGAAGTTAAGCTGATTGGCCTATAGTTACCCGGGTCCTCCCTCCTGCCTTTCTTGTGGATGGGCACAACATTGGCCCTCTTCCAGTCCTCAGAGACTTCTCCAGAGCGCTGTGAGTTGTGAAAGAGTTTTCCCAGGGGTTCTACAATGATTTCAGACAGCTCTTTCAGTACTCTTGGATGAAGATCATCTGGTCCTCCTGACTTGTATACATCTAATTTTATTAATTGGTCATACACCAATTCTACGGCAATAGTAGGAAGGCGATTATTCCTACTGTGCTCATCCTCTGCTCTATTCTACATGTCTGACTTGTCTCTTTTCCCTCTCTCTAAAACAGCTAGAAAAGAAACTTGTTCTGTTATTGCCAGTCAGTCTCCTTTGTCAAGTACAATCCTCATCACCATTTATTTTACCAGATAGCCAAAGTCTCCCACTAGATGATCTGTTGCTTAGTTACCAACCCTCTTGAGCAGACTGGTTCTTCTAACCAACCTTTTGTCCAAGTACGTTTCTATATGAATTGTGGGCTGTCGAGGGTTAGTGACCCTCCATTGTTACACCTGTTTCTGCAGTCCTTCGAATTTCAGTCCTATGTGGAAGTAAAAAGGCAATAGATAAGGCAAAGAAACTTCATAATCAAAATAGTGTGTGGAGTTTGGACCAAATAGGCTTTATGATTTCAAACTGAAATTCATATGCAGACAATCCCCAGGTCATCATATTGTATTACCCACAAATATTCAGTTTAGTTTAATAAATAAAATCTGGCAAGGGATTTCTTGAAAGCTTGCCCTCTATTAGATTTTATTCCAGGAGTAACATTTTTTTTTTCTGGGCCATCATTCTCCTTCCCCTTTGTGCAATAAATTGAATTTGATTTATTATAGTGGTTGGAAGTGACTGAACGCTCTGTCTATATGAAACCTACTGGGTGGTATATATGAAATACTAGTGGTTTTTGTCCATTTCCTCATGAGTAGTTGCTCACATCATAGAAACCATCCTCAGCAATAGATAACATCTCTGTTAGTAGACTTGGTAGGGATGCTATGGTCTGGAAGCTGAGGTGGGCTAGACAGAAAATTGTGGGGGCTGCACAGACAAAGGCAGGACATGAGCCCTGCAGGTTGGGCTGGGCCAGGAGCGCTGTGCCTCTGCCAGCTGCAGGTGGGAGCGGGGCGGGTTCAGGTGCATGGAGCAAGCAGCAGCCTGGGGGGAAAGAAGAGGGGCTTGGGTGGGGGGCCATGCTCAGAGGGGTGGCTATGGGGGGGCTAAGGCAAATTTTGGGGTGGCTATAGTTAAGCCCCCTCCTAGTATTGCCCATGCCTGGAGATTCTAATTGCCTTCCACAGATAATCCCTTTCTCATGTTTCACTTTTTCCTTTTGCCTTTTGCTGATTCCTGAAAATTTAGGTTTTGTTTTCCTACCAATATATGAGGGGTTTGTGTGAAACTTCCCAAAAAGTTAACAAGAGATTTCCACATAAAACTCCCAGGCTTCATTGCAAGAACATAGTTCATTTTTTATAAAGCAAGATTTGTATTGTTTAGTCCTTGTATTTCTCTTACATGAGCTTATATTGAAGTCAGAGGGGCAGAAAGCCGGCTGAAGTAAATTGACATCTGCCCCATGAAGACAGTGATAGCATGCTAATCATTTCCATGGTAGTATTCCCCAGCATCATCACTGTTAACTTGACATGAAAATAATATTCAGATTTTAAATTCTGCATTGAATTTGGACTGAGTGCACCTAAAAACTGCCTTCCATTTCACAAAAGTGAGACTTGATAACTCTACCCTATAAAAAAGGGTTTTCAGTGAAATAGTGAGGTGCCAATATAAGTTAGTGTGTGAAAAACCTAGAACTTTTTATAAAATGAAAGACCCGAGGAAGGGTACTGTTGTGCTTGAAAGCTTATCTAAGTCTATCCCAGGCATGCGTTTGGTTCAATAAAAGATATTGCTCACAAAAATACTTGCCTCTAGCTTTTAGTAAATACATTTATTTAGAACTAGCTTAAGGAATAAAGTAACAGGGGAGTAAAAACGTATAAAGTGCTCACAAAAGGCAATGGGAGTCTTTTTATTGACTCCAGTGATTATAAGAAAGGAAAATAGACTTCTGTGAAATCCTGCTTTTCTTGCTCTGGTGAATTAGTCTGTGGACATCAGTGGGACTGTTTGTGTGAGTTACATTACTACACTGATAAATATCTTATTCCCCTGTGATATTTTACATATATTTTGCAATTAATTGGTTAACTGCACAATAAATTTAGACAAGCCATAGGTGCAAAGTAATTATCACATCATTAACTGGCTAATCATGCAATACATTTAGACCAGCCGCATGTGCACATGATAAAAACAACTACTTCTTCATAAGATGTTGAGTGGGTAAGGTAACTAGTAGGGTGAAAGTGCTAGACTTTAGGAAAGCTGATTTCAATAAACTGAGGCGATTAGTCAAGGACACACTGCAGAGTGGGAGCGGTGTTTTGAAGTGATGGGAGCCCAACAAGGATGGCTGCGCCTTAAGGAAATGATCCTTCGGGCACAAAGGGAGACGATCCCGATGCGAGAAAAAAGAGGGAAAGGGGCCAGGAGGCTTCCTTGGCTGACCAGAGAAATCCAGGGCAGCCTAAGGGACAAAAGGGGAGCACATAAAAAGTGGAAACAGGGAGAGATCACCAAAGACGAATATACCTCCTCTGCTCGTGCTTGTAGGGAGGCAGTTAGACAGGCCAAAGATACCATGGAGCTGAGGATGGCAACCCAAGTAAA
>NW_005842852.1:592037-599495 GCF_000455745.1 Alligator sinensis | reverse complement strand
TTTCCTGCCTATGCAGGGGGTCGGACTCGATGATCTATTGAGGTCCCTTCCGACCCTAATATCTATGAATCTACTCGGCTATGAAAAGTGCCAACCAGCTATAAAGTTACTGCTTGAAAAGGTGTAACAACTCTATAGATCTGCTTTCTAACTGGCTTTAATTTGAACATGCAGCAGGGGTCTAAGAGTCAAAGGTCATGTAAAATTCACAGAACTTTCTAATGTGTCTTGAATGATTGTACGAAGGAAGCTAGCTCTGTTTGGGACTACTTTAGATATTTTGGAAGGTTATGCTAACTATTTGAAGTCAATAAAAAAATCCTCTCTTTTTAACTATTTATTTTGGCCTGTTCTTTTAGCCATAATCAAAGCTGTGAATGACTTAATATTTGAAGAGCAAAAAGTAACTATAGAGTTATAAATAAACTTCAAGTAATAAGGTGCCATTAGCACAGTAGTGACATCAGACAGGGAGATTCTGTGCCAAGAGAGATAAATTCCTGTACTTAAAGAAAGGAAATTAACAGCCAAGGTATAAGGTTGAAAGATTCAACCAAGTAGCCATACCACTTGCATGGAAGATAACTTATTTTCTACTTAAGCCCTTAAAATAATCCTAATATTAGTGGGGCAGGTGGGTATCTTCAGTTTATCAAGTGTTTCGGTGCCATAGGAAAACTGTAGGTGTAGGATCTAGGACAGAGGTTGGCAACCTTCAAAGTGTGGTGGTTAGATCTAAAAGCAGGTCACTGCTTGTGATCTAGCCACCATTGCTGCTTCCCATTGCTGCCACTTCCCTCTGCTGCCAAAGTGCAGTTGGTGTAATTTGTGATGCAGTCACTGCCAAATAATACCCATTTCCCCCACCACAAGCTGCTATTGACATCCTTGCTTCACATGCCAAAAGAAATCACTACAAGAAAGTGAAGGTCCTGAAATCTTCACAGACAGAGGTCCCCCTTCAGTACCCTCCATCCCCCTCATAGTGGGGTTTGATCCAGAATAGTGAGCTTAATCATAAGGATGAGCTGAAGAAAGTTCACCACAAGTTATGAGTTATATAGTGGTAGCCTAGTAATCATTGTACTGAACTCATTTAAATGCCTGCTACATGAGTATCAAACGAGTCAGGGTGGGTAATAGGTCTGTGCGAAGTGGCTAGTATTCACTTCAGATTCGGGCAATTCGGGGGACAGTGATTCAATTTGGTGATTCAAATCACTGTCCCAAATGGATTTGCCTGAATCTGGTTTGGAGATTCAGCTGCTGCTGAATCAGCTAAATCAGACAGGCCCCATCCCCTACCCACTCTCCCAACCCCAGCAATGGCTGCCCTGCCTGGCCCCAGCTCCCGGCTCTTTGAAAAAAAAAAAAAGCCCCAACTCACTAGCTGCTGCCAGGTGAAGGGCAATCCTTGCTGCCTCCTCCACTTCTCCATGCCATGTGGGGGGCTCTGCCATGGCCCCCCTCCACCCTCCGCCCACTCTCCCAGCCCCACCATGGCTGCCCTGCCCACCCCAGCTCCCAGCCCTTAAAAAAAAAAAACAACAAAAAGCTGTAACTCACCAGCTGCTACCAGGCAGGAAGGTGATCCCCACTGCCCCCCACTGCCCCATGCTGTGTGGGGGGCTCTGCCATGACCCCCAGAAGCCCCAAAGCCGCTGCAGCAGTTGGAGAGTGCAAACTATTTTTCTTTTTTTTTTTAAAGGGCTGGGAACTGGGGTGGGGGGCTGGGAGAGCAGATGGGGGTCCGGGGGTGCTCAGGGGGGCTGGGGAATCAGGTAGGGGATGGGACCTAGCAGGGGTCCCCCCCATGCTCACCTCCAGCTTCCCCTCCCCTGCCCCCTAGTTACCAGCTCCAAGTCTGCATCCAGCTCCCTGCTGTAGCAGGCAGGGACTGCCCAAATTGCTGAAGCTCTCTGAATCTTTTCCGAATTGATTTGGAGAGCCTTGAATCAATTTGGGCTTTTTAATTGCTCTCCTGATTCGATTCAGAGTCCGAGATTTGGCCGCCGAATTGGGACAAACCTCCTTCAAATCGAATCAGCACCTGAAGCTTTGCACAGCCCTAGTGGGTACCACCCAGAGATGACCCAAGCAGGGTGTGGGGCCCAGGGCAAGTCAGTCCATGTGGAGCCCTGCTTTGATCCCAGATCTGAAGAAGCTGCTGCTGCTGCCCTTGGTGGCGGGGGGGGGGGGGGGGGGGGAGCAGCTGGATGTGGAACAGCGCCTGGCTCCACACTGCCTCTGCTCCACCCAGCTCTGTGGGGCCCTCTAAAGCACAGGGCCAGAGGCAGTCACCCTGATTTGGCCCCCCTAGGGACAGCCCTAGTAATACCCCTTCCAAATATTAATTTTAGAAAATCATCTTTGTTTTGTCTTAATTCACCTTCAAAAACCCAGAATTAGCAAGGAAGAGAAAATCATTTGTTCATAAGGATTTTTGTTACTGAGAAACAGGCTGCTGACAGAAATATGCTGAATATGGTATTCGTAGGTGTGTAATGATCTGAAATCAAATACAAGAGGCATGATTTTGGCAAAAATAAAACAGCAGATGCTTATAACAAGTGAGTTTGCTCTAACAGATTTCTCTTTTGATAACCAGGTCAGCTGTTTCTAACAGAAAATAATTTTAGCTAAAGGATTTTTCAGATATAAGTTTTGTATTAGAAAGATAAGAAACAAATCCATAAACTTAAGGTATAATCATGTATTCATTGACATTGGCACAACCACATAGATTTAGAATTTATGTGTATTAAATATATACATGGTGCTTCATTCAACCGAAATATATATTTTTATAAATAACATTCACATTTTATCCCTAGCATGGCACTTGCACAAAAGTAACCATACCTTTAGCAACTGTACAATTTGCACAAGTAACTCTTTGTGAAAGTATTCTTTTCTTTAACATTTTCTTTATGTTTACGAGTCAGTATGTTCCAATATGCAGCAAATAACCGAAAGAAAATAACATGACCATGTTACATAATTTATATCCATCTAAACAATACATTAAATCCTCCAAAACAAAGGGAAACTAAATTTAGAAAAAATATCTTTTAATGCTCTGTAAATATTTTATGAAATATATAAAACCTGAAATAATTATCAAATGCTTGCATAGGGTGCCTATCACCATAATATGTAGGTACCAGAATACAGAAACTTCTATGCAAACAAAGCTGAATCCTCATAAACCAGGGGCAGGCAATTATTTCGGGAGGAGGGCTGCTTACTGAGTTTTGGCAAGCCATCGAGGGCCACATGACAGGCAGCCAGGGGAAGATTAATTTTCTAAATTTTTTAGGGGCCCCACGGGCCAGACAGAATGGCCTGGCAGGCTGCACATGGCTCACAGGCCGCATTTTGCCCATCCCTGTCATAAACTGTGCTTTTTCCATCTCTTGAAGTAGCTCCTTAGACTTGTACAATGCAGTCATTTGTAGTTTTTAAAAGTCTAAATTACCCTTTCCCTTCCTTTCTTATTCTTGCATGATGGAGTTGTTTCTGAATGTGCATAGAAGCAGCAATGGGGAGAATGTAGGGGTGTAGCCATTCTTGCCCCTGAAATGTAGAGTGCATGTGTTTCTCTCGAGCTTGTAAGAGCAAGCTGTTACGCTCCCCGTTGCCCACTTCAATGGGGAAACCTTAAAAGGGAAAGAATCCGAGATGAGATCTGAAGTCTATTTGGTGTAGTTTTATTTGGATTTTAGCTGACAAAGCTGCAAAGAGGCCTAAAACATTCTTCCATTATTTATCCTTTTAACCTTGGAAAACCCCAAAGCTTTTAAGTCCTGTTGTGGGACATGCTGTATACTTGGCTCTCAGTCAAAGAACCCCATTTTGTGAACAGAGCTCCTGCATGCAGATGAACTGCTGTGCCTACACAAAGCACCTCTAATGGGGCTCTGTGCAGAGACAGCAACTTCCCCAGATTAATGAATTGCAAGGTCAGGGCCCACAGAAACACAACAAACCATAAAACCCCCAAAAGTTTGTTTAATGGCAAAGGAGTATATTTTGTGTGAGATACTTTTGCTTTTTAAAAAACATTGCCCATGAAACAACACCATAGCTCCTTAGTAACCAGGTGCTCAAAACAATCTTTGTACACCTTGTGCACCTCCCTGTTCACCTACCAACAATAGATATATGTTCAGGGTGGCATTTGACTGGTGATGTTTTGTTTTTAAATAAATGTTCAAGTAACTGCTTACTGAAAGTATCATTTGGCAGTTGTGATAGCAGCACATTGGCAGGAGCTAGTCTTGGGGCTCTTGATCAGAAGACAAGGAGGCTCTTGTTCCTCCTGCTATTCCTGCAGCTCTAGAAAGCTTTCCTCCTGGGTCTTAATAATTTCTTCTTTCTTGCAGAGTGCAGTTTCTTTTTTGTAGCCAGACTCTGCTGCACATAAGTTGTCCCTATCTTCATATACATTCACCTTGAAAATGGAAATTCAGAAGAAAACAGAAACAAATGTGGTACTAAGAGTTATATCCTTAAATTATTAGTAGCAGAAGATGCAGCTTGTAGTCTAGGTGGACAATATATAGTGTAGCATAAGCAATGCTTTATCATTAGTTACATATCACTTCAGATTAACATAAACAGAAACACTTTATAACACATGATTTCTAAAACTTATCATGGGATGACTTTAGAAATTCCACAACGGACATCAGACCTTTAAAATATTTTATGACATCCACATGTTGGTAATGACTGTGACAAACAGTCCTTTTTAGCATCACTTTCAAATAATTATTTTACAATATGCCCCTAAAAACTGAGTACAAAGCCATAATTTTTTTGTTATAAGTAAATATCCATTTCTAGATACAAACTTGACACATTTATGTACCTTGTTTAAATTGTACTGGTATAAAGAGACAGGCTTTCCCATTCCTAGTATACATGCTATTCTCTAAGTCAAATATCCTATGCACATATGATTATCCTCAAGAGAAAGTTTACCACAGATCAGATGCCAGGTATTTAAATGTGTCAATTACTTAATTTTTCCAACTCATTTTACCATATGTTAAATTCCCACTACTACATTTATTAACTCAAAAAGACTTCCTGAGATAGATAGCTCTCATATGGAAAATTAACTGTGTGAGTAGAGAATCTGTACCTTCATTTAATTAACAGCTCTTATATTTGTAATGGGAATGTAGAAGTACTGGTGAGGAGAAGCTGTGGGAAATGACAATTTCATGTTGGCATTTGGCTGTTAGAAGACTGCTTAACCCCGAGGAGCATGACCCCTGCAGTAACATGTCGGCAGGAGGAGTTAACCCCCTGAGAAATGGAAAGTGGAGTTACCCTCCAGGGTGGGGATCTGGGAATGCTGATAGGGAGATAACAGGAAGGCAGTCCTCCAAGGCAGCGTGTTGAGGGCTGAAGCAGTTTCTCTCCAGAATGTGTGTGTTGAAGGAGGTCAGGTGACTCTATTACACCTTTAGGATGAAGTTGTGGCTTTGTTTTGGGGTGACAGTAAGGGGAAGTCCAACAATCCTATAATACATGTGTGGTTTGGGTGGAGATAAATGTTTCCTGTGTGGCATGTATTTACAAGAAAATGGTAACCACCAAGAAAAGAAAGGTGTTTACCAATCTGAACTAGAAGTCTTTAATTGTATGAATTGGCCTTTAAGGAAATAATTGAAGGTGATGACATGAAAACAAGGATTCTAACACCTTGACCTTTAGTGTAAGAAACAGTTCACAACCTAGGAATGGAAGAGAGAAGCTGACACCATTTCCCCCACCCTACGCCCCCGCCCTAAGATGAGTCATCAAACATCACATCCCGAGGTACTGTAACTGCAGCCTGATACAATAATGAATTCTCTAACTTCTTTAAGATCACAAAAGTCACAACTCAAAATGTTCAACCCTGGATAACAAAGCTAGGTGCCAGAGCCCATCTTCAGGCTCCTAAATAAGAGCAGCTGATTGTCAGAAATCCTGAGCACCTATGGCCCCTGTCAACTTGCTGGGCATCTGCATTTCCTGCACAACTTTTGAAAATCTAGCCATTTTTATTTAGAAGCATAAACCCAGATTCAGATGGTTTGCTTGAAGTGCTGTAAACCAATGAGTGCCAAGGAACCATCAACCTATTAAGGATGAGCACCCATTTTAGGTGAAATAGGATGGTTAATATGTGGCTGTTATCTGTCTGGGCAGGCTGTGTTTATCTCATTCTTCTGCGATGGGGTCTTGGGTACATGCAGGGTACAGGGAGCAGTGAATCCTGTGGGCTGGAGTGATATGTGTGTGCAAGGAGGAGGCCTATTCTTCCTTTAGGTGTGTGAAGAATGGAAGATCTTATCCCTCTGGGTTGGGGTAACAGTGAGCCCTGTGCAAGGGGTGATGGTTTCCAGGGATACCTCTGCCTCACACTCAAACTGCAGAAGGGGTGGCAGGTGAAGACTCCTGGGGCTGTTGCTGTGGGCAGCCTGCACGAGAGTTTCCAGGCCTCTTCCCCAGAGGGGGACCCTCACTACTCTCCTCTTCTCTCTGCAGGCTCATATCATGGGGCACTGGTGGGGCCCAGGCAGTGATGGCAGGGGGAGGAAGCGGGGGTGTGGCAACCCCCTCCTTGTGGCAGGTGGCAGCACAGTGATAGGAGACCAGCTCCTTGCTGAAGTTGACCCTCTCCACAGCTGAGCTGGCTGCAGAGCGGTGGAAGCACGGGCAGCCCAGCAAGCTGCCGAACGCTCGCCTGAAGTCCGCGTTGAAAGCATAGATTGCCGGGTTCACAGACGAGTTGGCCCAGCCAAACCACACAAAGACGTTGAAAGTGGTCTGGCCCACGCAGGGCGATGGCTCCTGGGGGCCGTCCTCATCCCTGGGCTGGCAGAAGGGCACCAGGCAGTTGAGCACGAAGAAGGGCAGCCAGCAGCAGACGAAGACACCCACGATGAGGGCGAGGGTCTGCAGCACCTTGGCCTCCTTGCGCAGGGAGGAGGCCGGCTCCCCGTCCTGCGACGGGCACCGCCCTCCAGCCTGCTCCAGGGAGGAGATGCGGCGGATCTGGGCCCGGGCGATGCGGTAGATGCGGGCGTAGGTGGCGATCACGACAGCCACAGGGATGTAGAAGCTGACCAGGGAGGAGGTCACGGCGTAGGGACGGTTAAGGCGGGGGTCGCAGTGGGGCAGTGACCCTGCGTCCCTGTCCCTGCTGGCCCGGTGCCAATGCAGCTGCACGGGGACGAAGGAGATGAGGAGGGAAAGGGCCCAGGCCAAGGCGATCATGGTGGCGGCCAGGCGCCGGGTCATGCCGCGCTGGTAGCGGAAGGGGCTGGAGATGGCCCAGTAGCGGTCCAGGCTGATGAGGCAGAGGTGCAGGATGGAGGCGGTGGAGCACATGATGTCGAAGGCCACCCACGTGTCGCAGAAGCGGCTGGCGGAGAGGCCGGGCGCGCCCGCCCGCCC
>NW_005842852.1:588270-591748 GCF_000455745.1 Alligator sinensis | reverse complement strand
TGCAGCTCCTGGGGAAGGACTGCCTCGAAACGCCGACAGGAGCCGCGTGGGCCGCGCCTCGGCGCCGCGCACAAGGCAGTGCTGCCCTAGCTCGGGGGCTGGGTTATTGTTTGGGGGGGGGGTTGCTTCAAAACTTTCAGCAGAGCGAGTCCGTCCAGCTCGGGCTCTCGGACTGGCCGGATGGGGAAGGACTCGCCCCGGCCGGGCTCTGTTTGCAGCCCCCCCGTGTTTTCCTTGTCTTCTGCTAGCTGTGCGAGACCGAGAAGTGCGGCAAGAGCATCGCGCACCTAGCTGCAGCCCGTTTGCACTCGCTGAAGACCCTAGTGTAAACGTGGAGGACCCGTCGGGCAATTCTTTTACTCAAAATATAAGATAAAATAGAGTTTGGAAAAAAGTAAGTTCACATAATGAAACTGATACGGCAGACAGTTATTTCATATTTGACTAGCCATGGTATGTCTTTCAGTTTACCCGCTAATTAAATCGAGTTCCTTCAGTTGTGCCACAGAAAACTGTTCTTTAAACCTTGCACATCTGATTTCCATGATCCTGTAATGTCCCTGTAGTGACTGGGACAGGGAACGCAGCACTTCTGTGAGCATGGTTAGAAATATGAGACTGACAGGTTGTTCTCTTAGAGCAGGGGTTCCCAAACATGTACGTGTACCCCTGGGGGTACACAAGACATCTCTGGGAGGTACAAAGGAGAAATTGTGTAACGGCAGATTTAATTTTCATTATAACTGGCATTTAAGGGGTTAAAACAAACTGTATGGTGGTAGGTATATGCAGGCAGCTGGTAAATCTGGAAGCGGGGCCACAATAAGAAAAGTTCTGGGAACTTCTCTCTTAGAGATTCGACAAATCAGAATCTTAAAAAAACCAAACCAAAAACCCCCCAAAAGAAAAAAAAGGCAGCTGGATTAAGGTAGAGCATTAGAAATCAACAGTGTGGTCAGTTTTTAAAAAATATTCTAAGATGTTTTGTACCTTAGTAATTTCAGGTTTCTTATAATGTAATCGAATATATTATCTCTGACCTCAGCTCAAAAATTCTAAGTATATTTCTTATGTGTGTATTTTAGCATAAATCCTTGTTCATTGTAATTTAGTTAATACATGTAAAATAATCTGTGCTAAAACATCACACTTGAAGAAAGAAACCCAAAAAATAGTAATTAGTTGTCAAAGATAATGCAGGCCTCTAAAATATCAGCCCACTCTACACATTTATTTTATGTGGAGCCATCTGTGGCTTCACTTCCAGGAGTTTTATCAAGGTTTTCAAACTATACAGTGTGCACAGATTTTCAATCCTCTTCTGGGAATTGGACAGATCTTCAGTTTGCGTGAAACTCCTACACACATTTATCTTGTTCGCTTTAGAGATATTTGGTTTTATTTAACAACTAATAAAATGGACTGAGAATGAATAGTCCTGTGAAGAATTATAAGAGGCAGAACTGGGGCAGTATATGTTACTCAGCAGGCCTGGAATGAGGGAGAAACAATGTTGATGGCATTGTTTTGGAATATCAAGCAGGTAGGAAGGACAGCTGGGCTAGCACGTCTTTATTAGAATAATAAAAATAGTAATGCTTTACACTTTTTTGGTCTCTCTTAGCCAAAGGATCTGAACATGCTTTTTTAACACCTCTGAGATATTAAGGATTCTCTCTCTCTCTCTCTCTCATTTTTACAGATGGGGAGAAGGAGGCACAGATTGTTTAGTGATCCAAAGTCATCTAGTAAATCACTGTTAGACACAAATAGAAACATTTTTTGACTTTTGTTCCTGGGCTGGACATGTTGAAGGAGCTTGCCAGGGAACCAGTGGAGAGATGAGGTTGTTGGAAGTGGAAGAGGATGGAAGAGGTCCCCACCAAAGCTGGCTGAGGAGAGGCAGCTATGCAATATTGGCTGATTGCAGTATAGTAAAAGTGCTGCACATTTTGATTTTATGGCCTGTGGGCATTTATTGGGCTGTTCAAGTCCTGAATGGAATGGGATATGTGACAAACATACATTCAGTATTATTAAAAGACTGAACAAAACCATTATAGCAACCCTCTTGGTTCTAAAGAATTGACAGGTCCATCCCACCTAGGTATTAAAATAAATCTATACAGAGCCTTGCTAACCATTGATGCTAAATATATATTTTAAGCATTCTTAAAAATCTCCTCAAGGCCAAATCACTCTTCAGGTAAATCTTAAGTCAAATACACTGATGCATTGTTAAAGACTAAAATCTATTTCCTCACAGTGTTCCTTCTCTATTTCTGAAACTCAGCTTCTGGTCCAGCAGACAACATGTGCAAGGCAGAATGGCATGCTTGAAGATGCCACAGCCTGGTGTGGTAAGCTTGTGGTTTAGAGAAAGCCTTAGCACACTAGGAGTCAATTTTTGGTTGCTACATGCTGGAGTCTTTTTTTCCCTTGGGTTAGAGGATGATGATCCGTTCATCCTTTGCCCATTATCTACAGTGACCTTCATTTAATTGCCCAGTCCTGCCCTCACTGAAATTTCTGTGCCCTAGACTTTCACATCCTCTCCCAATAACGGGGATTATGCTGGAGTTGATTAGTGATGAATTCTAGCCATTCTGGTTACATGCTGTGTGCAGGTTAGCTGCAAATCTAACTTAAATAGAGTGGTCTCATGAGGTTAGTATTTCCAAAGTTCTCATGATTAGTGCTTTCTTTATCAGGTACCACATATTCTTAATTTGCTTTAATTGAGCAGTAAAGGGCTAGATTTGTTCTGACTTGTCAAATAAATCTTCAGGGCTATTATATTTACTTACTGTTCTTTTGTTTCAGTTGTAGGTTACTAGTATTGTCACCAGTTCTGTGTTGTTACTTTAATGTGACCACTGATAGCACTCTATAAAAATAAGCTAAAGCATAGGAAAAAGGATATTCTGAGTTACTTTTTTTTATATTGCAGTCTGAAGATGTGAACTGCATTGCTGAACATTGTGGGGATGGACTAAACTGAGGTCAGTAATTACCTTTAAAACTGCTATTTATGACTGACCAATAAGTGTCCTGGAAGATATTGGGTAGCATCCCAGGAAAGAGTAAAATATTTGAAACGCTTATATAAGCAGACTGCTGAATACACTTATACAGTATTCAGTGTTAAAAATAAATTACTTTTCTACCATTGAAATTTGGACTGGCTGCACAACAGGACTGGAAACCAGTGTATATTTCATAGCAGAAACTGTCTAGATGAGTTAAAGAAAGCAATAGCTAAGTATCAAATACATACTTAATTTGTTGTGGTTTAACAGAGGTAATGTAAAATGAATATGGTTGTGGCGGCGAGGTGCCCCCACAGGCTCTCAAGGGAGAGAGAAGAGAGCCCGTGGACCCCAGACCTCGAGACCAAGCCCCCAGAGGGGCGTATGTACCTCCCGGAGAGCAGCAGGAGCAGAAGCCGCGGCCGCAGCCACACAAACCCGCATTACGC
>NW_005842852.1:587415-588223 GCF_000455745.1 Alligator sinensis | reverse complement strand
ACCCCCCCCAGCCGTATCGGCCGCTGCGGGAAGATTTAAAAACCCCGGCAGAGCGGGGAGGAGAGGAGAGTTGGAGAGAGAGATCATGGGCTGGCAGCTCATGAGGTGAGCTATGGCACGGGAAGGAGACAACCCAGCCTGCGAGGCTCCAGCAGGCAGCCCAGGGAAGGGCTTTAAGCCTTCTGCGGGAGGCAGAGCAGGAGGCAGACAAGGAGGGCAAGCAGAGGCACTCTTTCAGCCACCTGAAGGGGCTTACACTCAGGAGGCAAGGGAGCTCCCTGATTGTGGTAGGGGAGAGAAAACAGCTGAGAATCCGAGATGGAGCTGGAGTAAGGGGGATAACCCTGCAGCTCCTCCAGACTCAGAGGAATATTTTCCATAAAAAAAGAAATCTTCCCCAAGAGGGGAGGGGAGCGACCAGAACCCTGGGAACCAGTCTGAGGCCATCATACGAGGCCAAGAAACATCTGTAACGCATCACCCATCGGCTGGTGTGTGGACGGGGTGTAGGGGAGGCGGAGCCCCGTGGAACACCTTGTTGAACAACCGTGAGTACCACCATCTATCGGGAGGCCCATCCGAGCTAAGATCTCCACTGTAGACCCCTCTTAAGTGTGTTTAACATCCAAGTCGTGGCAGGTGAGGTGAGGGGCGGGGCAACACCCTGAGAGACTGGGCGGCGAGAGGGATGCAAGCTCCACAATGGTTCTCAAAACAGTTTTGTTACGTGTAAATTAGTAGATCGGATCTTGAATGTCTGTATGTTTGTTTGAATAACCAAACAACAAAAGTTATATAATACATACTT
>NW_005842852.1:555960-587392 GCF_000455745.1 Alligator sinensis | reverse complement strand
GGAAAGAGGTTGGTTTTGTTTTAGCATATTTATGCCAGAGGCACAAATTTTGTTGGTACATTTTGTGGCACGTGGAGTTCTATAATAATCTAATAATCTGTAATAATGTTATGAACCTTGTAAGTGACATGGTTAGTGAGACAGTTCCTTTTAAAGATTCTAATATTATAAAAGCCTAAGTCTGTGTGTGTATCTGTGTCTGTAACTATTTATTCACACACTGAGTGACTGATGGAAATAGCCAATCAGAGTGCTCCAAGCATGGAGGAGTGCCACCATGATTCTGAAGCCGCGCCGAGGACCAGGCAGAGGGTGCTGGCCTTGGCTCCCCCACCCTGCTCCCTGCAAGAGGCAGAACAGTGGCAGCATGGGGCATGAGGTGGTGGCACTCCATCCCAGCCCCCTCCCCTGCCCTGCCATTCTTGACAGGTAATTGGCTAATACTGTATATTTATCTATCAATATGTTGATTCAAGTTAATCCAAAGTGGCTAGAAAAAACAGCAGGAAGGTAATACAGTTATATATAATCTGCCTTTTATAAACTCTTGGGGAGTGATCACATGAAAATGGATGAGCTAATAGTGGTGAAGATGCTACTTCCAGGGTCCAGTTATAGCTTGGGAACCTAGTGATCAAAAGGATGCTAAACAATTTTAGAAGAGTTCCCTGGAGAGGGAGAGAAGGAAGTTTCCTGGGAAGCCCCTACTGACATGGAGATAGATCCTTTGGGAGTGTTTCAAGTAAATGTGTACACTCCCAAGTAAACACTTTGCGAGTGTTTCAAGGGGTCCCTTCCAAAGCTCCTTGCAGGTGGTACCTTCAAAAATTCATCTGTGTAACTATTTTTCTTATGATGTGCATAGATTCCAGATTTGAGAGGGAGTAGATTGGTATACTCTCTTCCTTTAGCATAAAACTGTTGAAAAATAGTCAATTTGAAATAATTAAGACTGATGTAATTTTTATATTTTAACTTGGAAATATTTCACTCACTAGTATTGAATTTACAAAGGCAACTTTGAAAGTAAAATATTTGGAGACATGTAGTTTATCGTGTGCTTCCAATAGATGGCACACACAGCACTTTAAAAATGAAAGATGCATGATTTTGAAATCTGCAGTATCATTTTTCTCACTCTACCTGACAACTGGCAGAATCAATGCAAAATCACTTTCAGGCTCCAATCTAAATATGGCATTTGTGTTCCAGCTCAGATAAAAAATAGCTGAAATGTTGGCAACATATCTTCTTGGTTTATTTCAGAAGACACACTACAAATTTAACCTGTTTAATTATTCAGTCATCAAGTAAAGTAATAGCTTATCTATCTTTATTATTCTTGTCCCTCAAATATACCGAATAATATTTTAGGGGAGGATACTTGATGCTTACAAAAGCTATAGTGAAAATGAACAATTTTTCAGTCTACATCTGACAGTGTCTGCAGATTCCCTTTCAAGTAGTGAACACTAGGAAAAGAAATGCATTCTTTTCTGGAATGATATGTAACTATATAATTAAAAAAGTCAGTGTATGACGATTGCTCTTGCCTCTTCTGTTTTGTGCTTGCTCATTTAGTTATGGAAATTGTGCTTTACACCCTCGATGTACTGAAACTATTATTCAAAACAGCACTGTCTGGCATCAGGCCACATCATGGAACTGAAACTCCCTTAAAGGCACCAATTATTTCTTCCTTTCAGTGGATAGATAGTAGGCATCCATTCTTGTCTTATTTTCTGCAGCATTCAATGCTACTGACCAGGAGATACTGCTGTCTTGCCTAAAAGAGGTGGTGGGGGTTGAGGGGAATGTATTAAAATTAGTTATTTTGAAATGGAGTAGTGCATCTCTGGCAGGGCACTGTTGGTGCCTGCCACTTTAAGAACTGAACCAAGCAGCCAGCAGCTGCTTGATTGTGGTGGCCATTTTAGATATTTGGCCACCTATATAAACAGAGCATTTTGCTGCTGGCAGGGCAGGCAGTAACATCACCTGGCCGCAAGGCTGCTTGGTGCACCGGTGGTTTGTGGACAAGGCTGTAGGGGAGGAGGAGACCTCATTAGCACTTTGGGCGCAGTCATAAAAGGCCAAAGGGGCCTAGAGCACCAGTGTGTGCAGGTGTATAAGGCCAGCATCTCAGAGTTGGGTGCAGGACTTTTAAGCTGGGCCAGCGGGGGTTCGGGGCTACTGCCCAGCCTTGAACTTGCAGCCCTCTGGCTCTGAGGCCAGTGAGCCTGGGCTCCATATTGGAAGCAAAAGGAGGGCCACGAGCCCCAAGATTAAGGAGCTAGAGCCTCAGAGTCAAACCCTATCTGGTGGGTTTAGACTGGTAGGCCTAGCTAGAGAAAGACAGTGGGGCAAGGCCCATGGTGGCTGGGAACCCCAACATCTAAGTGCAATAGGCAGTCTCCCACTTGTAAGAACATCTGTATAATATTTACATCATGACGTGGCAGGAAAGTAAAAGTGGGATACAAGACAAAAGATAGGAGGGAAACATTAAGGGATTTCAAGGGCGCCTCTCATAGGCCGCAGATAGCAAATAAGAGAAAAAAATGCCGCTGGGGAGGGCAACCTGTTACAGTATCAAACAAATAGTGATGAAGAAAACTGATCCTCTACCTCTATACCCCAACTTCTGGAGTCCCTCTGAGGTGATCAGTTCACTCTCCAGTCTTTTTCAATATCTGTGTGCAGTCACTGGTTGAACTGATCAGATGACTGGACTCAAGCACCAGCAATTTGCAGGTGATATAGCTCTCCTTTCCTTTATTACCTATGACTACATTATCCCTAAGAAAGCCAAGCACTTGGAGAAGATCAGCTCATGATTAAAGGACAGATGGGTTTAGCTCAGGGGTGCTCAGCCTCCCACTTGTGGGCCAAAAAGGTCAACACCCCCAATCTAACTGAACCCAAGCAAGACAGAAGTGATGATTATGGGCAGATAAACTAATTTTGAAGAGTTCATAGCCACAGGATATCCTCCTCTGTTTGGACAATTAGTTAATTCAATCTGTAGCTTAGAAGTATTCTTGTGTTTTTGCAGGCAAAACTCTTATATAAAATGTCCACAAGTAATGCTTTTGTTCACCCCTAGCTGGCTAGAACTCAGACCCATCCTGGTGGTGGATAATCTGTCCTTAGTTATTCATGCTGTCCTTACATCTTGGTTGGATTACAGCAATTTAGAATACTGGATATGAAGTATGCAGCCCTTAGCCTAAATGCCACCAGGGTTGAAGCAAAACAGAGCAGCAGTTTCCTTGGCACTATAGGCTACATAGTCATATCATACTCATTCTCAGTTCTCCATATGGACTCCTGACATCATTTTGAATCAAGGTCGTGGTTTGTATCTTCAAGGCTTTTTGTTGCTTGGACCCAGAATAACTAAAAGATCATATGAAGCTATGGGATGAAGACTACAGTTGATAACTATGCATGCCCTGTTGGCTCAGTGGAGCTCTGTAAATGAAGGTGAACCATGTCTGTACAGGAGATGAGATGTTTTGGGGGCCTGGTCCAAGATTATGGAATTAAATTCCCCAGGAAGGCCTTAACAGCTTGCATTCCAAATGCAAGGAGGCACATTTTTTTTACTTAGTCATTTCTAACAAATATACAACATCTATATTTAAAAGCAAAACTAAACCAAACTCCACCAAATCCATTGCATACACACATACCCCTACAAAGGGGATGAGAGAATGTGACAAATAAATTCCACTGCTTAATTCAGGTCCAGAAGGTGCTTGGGAACTGTAGGAATTAGCAGAGCATATGGATCTGAATGGGACAGAATATAATAGCTCAACTCTAAGCTTTCCCCATAATGGATCCAGGGGGGTGCAGTGATGTGGTCACACCCCCATGTACACCACATGCTAAAGTCACTATTGTCTTACAATTTTACAACTCTGTACTGATGCAGTTACCAGGCACAGAGTCCTGTGTCTCTCCTTACCATAGGTTGCGTGGACATTTTCAGTTATTTTACCCTGGGCTAATGGTGGTTGCATGATTAGCTGCATGATTTAGATTGCATTAATATACATCCACTACATACCTATGTAGCTACTGTTCATGGGGTCCTCCTTGTCTCTCAATTCTACTAAGCTATACAATAACTATAATTTTAATATTTTCTCAATAAAACTTCCAAGGTCTTCAAATCAAAGGTTCAAATAAGAGTTTGGAGATAAAGTGTGCCTCTGAAATTGTGGTCCTGTTATTGTTTTTATCACTTTCCTAAGACCTCTGGAAAGAATTCTGCATAGGGTAAGTTTTCAAGTTAAGGAGTAGTTGAATTATGGCTTTTGCAGCATAGCCACATTAAGTAGAAGAAAATAATGCATAGAAGGCACATGTCCTTGGTGTTCTGCTTTGTGAGAGTATGAACTGGCTAATACTACTAGCAGAGGCAGTCCTAGCAGAGACATTGCTATTTGTGAATATGGCTCTACTTCAGTTGTACCCCAAGAGCAAAGATTGGAACTACCCTGAGGGCAAGAGAATGAAAGGGGGACAGTAAGCACACAACCTCAGCATTCCTGACTGTGTTGTATCTGCTTCCAGTCCTTGTGGGCATAATGTCTTTTGACACTCCTCCATGGATGTTGTACTGTCTCTCAGGCTGCTTAACTTGGTAGGACCCTTAATTTGGTTCATAATTTTTAGTTCAAAAGCAGTAAAAGCCTATATTAAGAGTTGCCAGTGGTGCTTGTTTGGGAACATTTAAATACACTGATAACTAGGGATCCAGGTTTTCCATTTGCTGTGAAAGAAATGCATTAAAACCCGGATTTTCTCATTGTAAGGAAAAAAATGCAGGAAATGGTGGGTTTCCCCTTGCAGGCTGGCAGAGTTCTAAGGGCCTGGGGGAAGTGGGAAAAGGGCAATTAGGCACGGGGCATCATGTGCATGTGTGTACATGCACGTGCACATGGCCACCAGGAAGCCTGAAGAACAGCTCCCTGCAGGTAAGTGTGGCAGTGGGGGCAGGGGAAGGGAGGGAGACCATTGGGCATAGTGAGGGAGAGAGGGAGTTGGGCAGGGCTGGGGCTGGGGCTGTTGCCCAGCTCAGGAAGTGTATGGGGCTTAGGGCCCAGGGGTAGAATGTGCAGTTGTAGAGCCCAAGTGGGGAGTGGGATGGAGCCACGGGAGGCTCATCTGGGTGGTGGAGGCAGGGCCTATCACAGGAGGGGCCAGGAGGGCCATTTGGCCCAGGCCTCTCATTCATGGAGGGCCTCAAATTTAGACTTTTGATGTTATCTCCAAATAAGGTTTTACATACAGATGCAGAAATACACTGACAGGATTGAAAGAAGAAGAAAAAAGCTAGAAAAGCACTTGTTAAATAAAAAAAGCACATTTATTACAAATTATTGCATTGTATTTTGAGCCTCAAAAAATGGAAGTGGCCCAGGCCTCTCTCAACCTCTGAGAGGGCCTGGGTGGAGAGGGAAGTTCACTATCACTGCGTGCACTTCCAGAGGGTAGTGGGGGGCATGTGCCTCCCAGATTTGTGCATGGGGCCTGAGTGAATGTGGGCTGCCCTCTGCAAACTCAGGCTACCCGCCCTGCTGCCTGGGTGAGACCTGGTGCAGCAGGGCAGAGAAGGGCGGGGAAGCTTGGTGACACTGCCACAAGCCCCATGCTACCATGGTAAAAGCTAAATTATTTTAACACAGGTATGTCATATTTAGTCCACAAGCAATTGAGTTCAATTGTGGGACTAAAATACTGTTCTAAGAACAGGTCGGCTCTGTGTGGGAGTCTGCCAGACACATGGTGCTTTTTTTTTAATTAATGGTCTGTTGCAGAGTGTGACGAGATCCCTAGTTGGAAGGTATTGTATTCTGTGTGCAAACTGTTATTATTGGGGCGTTAAGATGTTCTTGCCAGAATAGCAGTTTCAGAGGAACTAAAGCCTTTCGGTGAAGTGCCAAATATGTATAACTATTCCATATATAAAGGACTGTCTGAGGGTTTGTGAATACCATATTCTATCACATATACCATGCCCCAGAATATAATACTCACATCATTTTG
Organism: Alligator sinensis; assembly: GCF_000455745.1. Classification (NCBI taxonomy): domain Eukaryota; kingdom Metazoa; phylum Chordata; order Crocodylia; family Alligatoridae; genus Alligator; species Alligator sinensis. The sequence goes on along the minus strand of NW_005842852.1, from coordinate 581,332 downwards.
AAAGACAGATGAAGAGGCAAAAAAGATTTTTCCAGAGTTATGGCTGCAGAGTCTAATCTTCAGCTGATTCACCCTCCCTTTTCTGCTTAACTTTAACTCAAACCCGAGCTGCTGCTAAAGAATGGTCTCCATAGCTAGGGACAGAAATTACACATAAACCAGTATAAATGATCAGAAACTGGTTCAAAACAGTAACACAACAAAAGTTCAGTGCACATAAGCTGTTTTCAAAATGGCCCAAACTGGTTTAAGATAAACTTGCATGGATGTAGTATCAGACTGAACTGATTTAGATTAAATCGGTTTATTGAACTTCTGTCCCAGGTCCCCTCCAGATTCAAGTTAACTCACAGTCCCCACAGCATCCCAGGATGCTTTACACCTCCCCACAACCCTTCCCCCACCTTTCAGGGTGGGCAGGCTAGTCTTGGCCCAAGCTGTCTGCTCCAGCAGAGCAGGGAGGTGTGCTCTAGTATCCCTCGACTTCTGGCCTGAGCCACTGCATTCATGTGGCTGCATTTCCAGAATCAAAAGTGAGCGTCTGTTCACTTGCTTGTTGGTCCAATATATGCAGCTTAGACTAACCTGCAAAGATTAAATAGATTCAGCCTTGGCTTTTTTGACTGTCTGTGCTTAGCCCATGGGTTTATCTATGATTTTAAAATGAGCTAAAAGATCTCCAAGGCTATGAAGTAGGGGGTGAGAGCCCAGAAGCAGAGAGCAGGCAACAAAATTGCCCTAGGAAAGGTTAGTTTGGTTACTGGAATATCAAGGCTGTTAAACAGGAGAGATGATGGTTAACACCTATGGAGTGAAGAACAATGAGCCATAAAATCAGTTGACACCCTCAGCTGCTTGAATAGTAATGCAACTGCTGCTACACTGTGGAACAGGAATCAAGGCAGGGTACTTCTATCCCAATCAGAAAATCTAGTTCCTTGCTTAATACACAGACCCCAGTTTTGGTGGTGCAGATTTTGGGGGGAAAGTGTGGTATTCAGATGTTGTTACTTCATGCATAATGATGTAATGAACATCAAAAACACAATCCATATTTATTTACACAGGTGATAAGAGAGTACAGGGGATTTTAAGCCTGCAAAACTGCAACCTCTAGCATATGTTTAAGTTATTGTTGCTCTTTGCCATAGGTTGTCAGTCACCATTGGGGGCCTTGCTTTGTTATGACCATGTGGGAGGTGGTATTGTGGTATACAAGGCAGGTATTTTTTTATACAGTCCTGCATATTTACAAAAAAAAGTACACGGGTCCCATTTCCTGAAACTCAGTAAGAACAAGCAACAAGTAGGCAGTTTCATTGCTCATAATTTGAAGCCTGCCTTTCCAGTGAGTCTTGTTTCCTAAAGAGCTCTGTCAACTCCCTCTCTGGGATGGACACACGGATGGATGGACACACACATACCAATCTATTTTAACTAGGTGTCTGATTGATGGAGACTTTCCAATACAACATTATATGAGTATACAAACATTGTATATTTAAATCTGTATTCTTGTATGTTAAAACAGCAGAATGGGATGGTTTCTGGCTGTTCTAAGGGAGCCTGAGGGAAGCAACATTGTGGTTCGTGGTATTTGCAATGAAGTAGAGGAGAGGCCAGGCCAGAACCACTAAGTAAAATCAATTGCACCTCTTTCAGGCCAGGCATTTTTCTGTCTGTCAGAGAGGTTTTCCCTGCTCTGCCATGAAACACTAGGACATTAATAATTAATAGCTGTGGCAGGGGCCAAGGCTCCAATAATACAGCTAAGGAGAAGGCAGTGATTAATTTTTAAAAAGTGGTAACACAACCAAAATTAGTGTTGTTTAACCACTTTTGAAATGGAAACTTCATGTCCTGTGGTAAATGGATTGAATGGATGTAATTTCACGTTAGCTTCTGTAAGTACCCTGGTATTCTGGCTGGAGTGCCATTTTTTTTTCTAGAAACATAGCTGCAGAAATACACTATGTCCTGTGTGACTGGCATTAGGAGGAGTGTAGCAGAAGTCTGGATAATTGTGAAGCTGTTCAGGCATTGTGAGGGAGTGCACATTGCTTCAGGAGTGGATCACAGAAGTACCCAAGGTTTATTGTTAAGGATTTTAAATTGAAGGTAAAATTTACTAACTCCCAACATAGGTTTTATGTAAACTTTCTGCAGAATGTTCCCTTCGTGACTGGAATTTTAAACCTATGAAATCTGAGTTTTTAAATATGTAACCAAAAAAATCCTGAACAACACAGTAAAAGAACCAGTAGACAATGAAGTCTGTAAGCAAACCAAATGAAGGGTGACCATGAGATTGTTGCAAAAGATTGGCTTCAACAAGATAAACTTGTTTTAGTCTGTGCAGTAGGCTACATTCTGTAGTTTAAAGTTGTCTTGGGAATCAAAAGGACAGTAGGTTGTCTTGCACAAAATACAGCTTCTACATTCATTGTACTTGCATTGATTTTTACTAGTTGGGGTCTTGTTAAACAGTAGGGCTGTGCAAAGCTTGGGTCCCTGATTCGATTCGGCAGAGATTTGACCCCATTCAGGGGCCGACTCTCCAAATCGAATCAGAGGACCCTTTAATCTCTCCGAATTGAATTGGAACCCTCCGAATCAATTTGGAGAGATTCGGAAAGATTCAGAGATTCAGACATAGACACAGCTTTAAATGCTTTTTCTACGTACCTCGAGGTACCAGGCGCAGCTTGTGGCTGTTGCGATGCTGGGAAGCACGGAGTGTCCCACAGAAGTGCAGGGGGCTCCCCAGTGCACCTAGCAGCAGACCCAGAAGTGGAACAGAAGCACTTCTGGTCCACTTCCAGGTCCGCCGGGGAGTGCGCTGAGGCCCTGCCCATGCCCCCCAGCTTAGCAGTTGGTGCCTCCTGGGTCTGGGGGGGCACCCGGGATCCCCCTGCAGCCGATCACCGAGCTCAGGTGGGTGCAGGCCCCCCCGCCCCCGTGTGCTCCCCAGCAGACCTGGAAGTGGACTGGAAACACTTCTGGTCCACTTCCGGGTTCACTGCCGAGCACATGGAGGGCCCCCCTGCACTTCTGTGGAATGCTCTGTCCAGCCCAGCATTGCAGCGATCACAAGCCGTGCTGATACCTCGAGGTATGTAGAAAAAACATGTAAAGCTGTGTCTATGTCTGAATTGCTGATTCTCTGAATCATCATCAAGTGTTCAGATTTGGATTCGGCCAAATCAAATCAGGGACAGTGATCCGAATCAATGAATCAAATCATTGTCCCTGATTCGGGCCGGATCCAAATTCGAATTGAATAGGGTCCACTTCGCACAACCCTATTAAACAGCCAAATAATGCCATGCTGTATTACAGGATTTTAAAGGAGATCCCATGGATAGTGGTTTTGTATTTTAAATCATTCTTAAATAGTGGATTTCAGAAGAGAATCCTGAAATCCTCTTAACTCTGCAATGCATTTTCCAAAAATGCTAGGGTCAAATAGTATCTGAATCCATGGCCTAGCAGTTGGCATAGACTGTTGGCCTGGGTCAACCCAGGCATCATTCCAAAATTTCAATGATTGACTTTAATACTAACAGTTGGTGCCTCTGTTTCCTGCCTGTAAAGTAGGGATCATACTATTATACATTTAAAAACCATTTTGACATCGCCAATGAAAGGTACTATATAAGTGCAAAATACTTTTTTTTGCAGGGGGGGGAGGGGGGTCAATTTCATTATGAACCAACAAATTAAACAGATTTTTTTGCAGGGATATATTTAAGTTGTATTAAGAAATGGCTGAAGATTGTTTATGGTTCAGAACAGTCATTCAGAGGGATGCTGAAAGGTCATTTGGGAGTTATAGAAACATTCAAGAGTGCTATATGTGGAGGGTTTGAGGGTACAAAACAGGTGTGGAAGATGTGATGAATACTGTGACTGCTGTCCTGTCCTCCCCATATACACTAGCATTCTGTAATTATCCTAGACTGCCACATGTCTGTGGCTAACCAGTTCAGAGTTGGAAAGTCCACTGTCAAGGGGGAGTATGGAGTGTTGTGATGCTATTGTAAAGACTATTTGCCTGCAGGCTGTGGGCATAAGGACAGCATCTGAAATAATAGCTGGCTTTCAGGGAATGGGCCTAGGGATGGTGTAAATATGCCATGTGATTGTTACCCTAAAGGAATCAGTGAACATGTTAACTAAAAGGGGCACTGTTTCCTGAACACAGAAAGTCATTAAACTCATAAATACATAGCAGGATACTATTAAGAACAATGCAGTTAGGCCTTTTCTGAAAATTCTGCAGGTCACAGTAGTCCATGGGAGAGGTTTCAGGAGAGGAACAGGCAGAATTTCTTGTGCCTAATAAGTATTTGAGGTGACGTGTACACATATGCTTGTACTGGAAACTACAGAGGACTGACCCTTTCAGCTGTAGTGACAGTGAAAGGGCACAAAGCAGAGGTCCAGTAATGCTCCCGCTTTGCAGACATTTCCAGTGATCTTGCACCAAATCTGCCTCCACCCACAACCTCATGAGAAGGACTTTCTTTACAAAGAGGGAGAAAAAGAGGAAGCCCTTGCAGAAAGGTTCCCTAGATGCTACCATGTTTACAGCTCCTCACTAGCCCAAGGAGATCACCCTGCCTGACAGGACACAGGATTATGAGGGTACAGGTGACCATACGCCTACATTTGGTGACGACCTTGTGAGGGAACACCTTGAAAAGCTGGGTATCCATAAGTCGGTGGGCCTGGATGAAATGCACCCAAGAGTGCTAAAAGAGTTGGCTGACATCATAGCACAGCCAATGGCAATGATATCTGAGAACTCATGGTTCTCAGAAGAGTTTCCTGAAGATTGGAAGAGGGCCAATGTGGTGCCTATCTTCAAGAAAGTACGGAAGGAAGATCCAGGGAACTACAGGCCAATCAGTTTGACCTCAATCCCTGGAAAGCTCTTGGAAAAAATTATTAAAAAATCGATCAACAACAGGCTAACAGAAGTCATCATTCTGAGAGAGCCAGCATGGCTTCATTATGGGCAGGTCAGGCATTGACCCAACCTCATCTTCTTCAGGAGAGGAGAGGTTGATGTCATTTACTTGGATTTCAAAAAAACCTTTTACTCGGTCTCCCATGATGTCCTCATAGCAAAATTGGGGAACTACGGCCTCAACAACCTTGCGGTCCGATGGCTAGGGAACTGGCTCTGTGGTCAGACCCAGAGAGAGATAGTCGATGGAACCAAGTCAACATGGTGTGTGGTGACACGTGTAGAAGCAGGAGAGCGCTGCATGATGGGGAATCTGTGCTTCCAATGTTAATCAACCCATGTTCACACACACCCAGCTCAGCATTTATCAGACCAGTTCTAATCTGGATTTACTAAGGACTTTTCCCCCCCAGACACACACACACAGCTCTAAGTTTAATAGGCATCTCGGGCCGTACATTCCCCGGTCCCACTATGGGAGGCCTATTTAAACTTGATTGACTAAAACTCGGTTGCCGGGTTAGGGAATGCTGAGGCAAGAGACCGAGTCAGAGGGGGTATGGGCAACATTTGAACAATGGTTAAGGGTTCATCACAGCATCCAGCCTGCTGGAGCCCTAATCCCAGGTGTTGTCATATCTTTCCCGAGACGACTGGTGGGAGTCCTCTCCACAAAAGGTTATGAGCACCCCAATAATTGTTTTAAGTCTGTTAAAAGACTATAGTAAGATCTGGAAAAGTCATGCTAAGCTGAGGCTTGTGCACAACAAGTAAAAATCCAAAATCCTGATGCTGCAAGCTATCTATTGTTCCTGAAGAAACCATGAGATATCCCATCAGTATATCTGCCACCCATAGGAATTTCAAGCTGGCTCCCAAGTATTTGGGTTACTCCCTAATCTTAAGTGTTTCCTGATTATCAATCAGTTTCCTGAGATGGTCCAAACCAGATAACCCCTTGTCAATAGAAAAGACAATGATTTACACTACTGAGGGTGCTTCAAAGCAGCTGAACTGAGGGTATATAAATCTGTAAGTGTGTGTGCTGCTAGAAGAGGAAGAGGAAAAGGAAGGAAAAGAAGTATAAGCAGGAGGAAAGAAGGAGAAGAAGAAAACCCCTGTGCTGACACCATCCCCTGTCGTTCTTGGGACGTTCCCTGTCGTTCTTGAGACAGATCGTCTCTCTCTTCAAGGATTGTGCTACGGACTGTGCCTGTCAGCTTTGCAGCCTGAGTACCGTGGACTAGGTGAGATCCCAGCGTTCTCTGTCTTCTTTCTAGGCATAAACTTCTGAACCTGAACTGTATCAGTTAAGCTTGAGCTAAGTTTCCCCAAATACTTAGTGAAACCAGGGTAGTATTGTCATTGTTGGTGTTTGTTTTTCTTTTGCATGTCTATTACTACTAGTACTATTATATATTTCATATGCTTAGCAATAAATAACTTTTATAGTCAGACTGGTAGTAACTGAGTACATTTTTTCTTCTCTGCTTCTCTTTCCTCCGGTGCTCTGCAGCAACGCTTCTTTTACCTAAGCTAAAGCCTTCTCTGCTTCTCTTTCTTCCCGTGCTCTGCAGCAACGCTTCTTTTACCTATGCTAAAGATCCCTGTGAAGCCCAAATTATTGTGGGGTCTGCTCATCAAGAGGCCAAAGATTGGGACGTGCTGAGTTTGAAACACATAAGGGGATCAGCTTGTATAGGCTGATTGACCCAGTTTGACTCAGACGTGCCCTTATGAACTGAATGCTGGCCCATGAGGGTGTCAGCTGGACACCCAGCCGGATTCAGAGGGATTCTGTTTACCTGTGTGCTTGTGTTTGACTGCATTTTATTGTTGCTCTTATGAACTGATTCTTGGCATATGAGGGTGTCAGCCTGTCCATGCTGATCAGCCCGGCCAGGTCAGGCGTGTCACGTTAATTTGTGTGTGTTTGTGTGTATGACTGATTTGGTGACTGGAGGAACCCAGTCCCATTGAGATTGAGTCCTGCAAGATAGCTCCATTGGGGGTGAGGGTTTTCAGAAGGGAGAGATACAGCTCCGTATAGTAACACAAGCAGCACATTGACAAAATCACCAAGACCCTAGAAACTATCCCTAATAAATGAGCACACCCCAAAGTAATGGGCAAATTTGGTAACACTACTCTTTAATATATTCATAAATCATCTGGATTCAGGTGTCAGAAGTGGACTGGCTAAGAGGAAACACGGTCATACTAGAGGAGAGGTTGGGGATTCGGGCCAACCTGGACAGGCTCACAAGGTGGCAAGATCAAAACCTGATGACTTTCAACATAGAGAAATGCAAGGTGCTCCACCTTGGGAGCAAGAACCCACATCGTACCTATAAGGTCAGCAGTGCTACACTCACTAGCACTACAACTGAAAGGGACTTGGGGGTCATGACTGACCACAAGATGAATATGACCTACCAATGTGATGCTGCAGCCAGAAAGCAAATAAAATCCTGGCTTGCATCTACCGATGCATCTCAAGCAAGTCCCAAGATGTCATCCTCCTGCTTTATTTGGCCTTGGTGAGGCCGCAGCTGGAGTACTGCATCCAGTTCTGGGCTCCACACTTTAAAAAGGACATGAAGAAGCTTGAGAGAGCCCAGAGGAGAGCCACACGCATGATCAGAGGTCAAGAGAGCAAGCCTTACGAGGAGAGGATGAGAGGCATGGGAGTCTTCAGCTTGGAGAAGTGTAGGCTCAGGGAGGACTTGGTGGCAGCCTATATCAGGGGAGTGCATCAGGATCTGGGGGAACATCTGTTCACCAAGGCACCCCAAGGGGACACAAGGTCTAATGGTCACAAACTGCTAGAAGACCATTTTAGACAGGACATAAGGAAAAACTTCTTTACCGTCTGAGTCTCCAGTCTGGAATAGACTCCCCCCAGAAGTGGTGCAAGCACCTACTCTGGACACGTTCAAGAAGCATTTGGATGATTGTCTTGCTGGGGTCATCTGAACCCAGCTGCCTTCCTGCCCTTTGGGCAGGGGGCTGGACCCAGTGATCTCACGAGGTCCCTTCCAGCCCTAATGTCTATGAAATCTATAAAATCCTTGAAACAGTCTGCTCAACCAGCTGTTTGACCAGGATAGAAGAATTTCAAGAGGTCTTGTTCATTGGTGCAGCCACTTTTCTCTTTCTGCTTCACAGAAGAGAAAAGAGAAGAACCAGAGCCTCAGCCTAGTGCATGCTGCCCATCATGCTTAAGTGCTTGTAGGACCAGGTATAACAATTACAATGTTAGTGTCTTTGCCACTTTTTCTAGGTTCTTGATTAAAGAACAAGAGGTAAAATTAGTTTATAATTTCAATGATTGACAAAAATAAAGCAAGGTACCTGCAACTGAGGTTTATCACCACTGAGGTTTATAAGCTGTGGATTTTGCAGGAGCACCAAAATGGCTTATGGAGCAGTAGGTAAGACTCTTTGCTGCTCAGGATCCCTGTGCCCAACTTCTCCAGTGCTTGGCATCTCTAGGGGAATGGATTGCCCCACCTTTCTCTGCCCCACCCACCCCTGCTCTCCAGCACCTCTACCCAGGGCATCAAAATTACCAGTGACACCGCCAATCATCACTTCTTCAAAGCCAAGAGAATATGACTGTGCATAAGGATGATTCACTGCCCTTGAAACTAATTTCGACAGGATATTGTTGTCATGGAGTCTCCACAAGGGCGTACTTGCTTGGGAACAACACAGCTTAATCTGGACTCTGAGTTCCACCCCAAAAGCCAGTCCAGATGTGGGTGCTAGAGTAGGGTTACCATATTTTCAGGATCAAAAAAGAGGACATCGGAGGTGGGGGGAGAGATGGCAGGTGGGAGGGATATGCCTGTGACCTGCCAATGCCCCTCACTCCTAAGCCCCCAGTGCTTCCTTTGCCCCTCACTCCTGACCTGCAGCCCCCTATCCCCCCAGCCCTGTTGTGTGCGTGTACACACAGGCACACACATGCTCTCTAACTTGCTGGGGCCTGCGCACAGAGCACATGACCCCCGACAGCCAGTCACCTTGCCCACTGCTCCCAACCGCAAGCATTCAAGCTGCTTGTGCCTGTGAAAAGCAGAGGCAAAGCAAAAACCTGGACATTTGCTCGCATTTTAAAAACCTGCCTGGACACAAGGGCAGAGGGTCAAAAAGGGATATGTCCGGGAAAACCCAGATGTATGGTAACCCCTACCAAGAAGGCTTAATAACGCTTCACCCAAATTTTTCCCAAAGACCATGGGGGTCTTCACTTGGCTTCCCTGGCAAGCCATAGCACTCCTATCTCAGAGGGGTCCTTCTTTACTCATATCCTGGGAAGGGGAGTTTGCCTCTTGCAAGTATGTGGGATCAGATTGCTGATGTCTCAAACAGCACAGAAGACTCTGCTTCAGCAGTCTGTACTATACAGATGCAGCTTCCCTGTCCACCCTCAGACTCCTGCTCTTTCTATCTCTACATTGTATCTGGGATCACTCCTTTCTCCATGACCCTCCCCCAACTCCCTCAGAGCCTCCGTGTTCTCTCATAAGTCACCGAACCTCAGCTGTGTGTCTTGCTGACAGCTTTGGCTACACAGGCCTTGAGTGGGATGATGCCATGGGTGTATTCTTCCCTAGTGCAGGCTGACCTTTGCAATACAGAAGGACCTACACTTGCTAGCAGTTTCCTGCAACACAATGGAACCATGGAGCATCTCAGGACTCTCTGGTGTGGGTCCTCCTCTCCAGCCCATTGCTGAAGAGCAGGTATAGGGGTGCAGGCCCCTGGAACTACCCTTTGGGGAGTCCCAAGTCCTAGACTGCCTGGGTATGGGTAAAGTCTCCCCAAGAGGGTGCCACCTATAGACTCTGTTTAGTCACTTATAGTGTTTTAAAATTAATTAGTGTTTACTTTTGCTTTTTCTTTATTCTAATACATTTGGATTTTATGTTTACACTGCTTGTGAGGAAGGGGTGTTGGTTTTATTGGACACCCTAGTGATTCATTTAGTGTTTCCCAGTGTGACAAATGGGGCCCAAGACCCTGGGTCAACACGCTTGCGGGCCCTGCATGGGCAAACCAAGACCCCCAACCCTAGCAGGAAGACTTATGTGGGAGGCTCCAAATGGCAAAGTCACAGCCATGAGTGGTGTCTGCGCCAAGATTGAAAAGCCAGCTGTCAATCAAGCTGGGCGATGCTAAGCTGATGACATCTGTGGCAGGCCAGTAGGGGGTGCTCCTGTGCTGAGCCACCCACCTCACTGCTCCTGACCACCTTCCAGGCTCCAAGTGCCTCCCTGGGGGCACCTCATGTCTGGCTGACCACCTTCCTGGAACACACCTGCTAGCCTGGGGGTAGCGCCACCACCACCCAGAGTCTGGGCTGATCTTGGCACTGTGTCCCCTGGGAAACACAGGCCTAGAGGGCCTCGAGGGTACTCAACCCACTTCAAGAACTTGGGGTGCTTCCCTCAGACTGAAGCACATAGTAGTGGTCTCCTTTAGCTGAACCAAGGGGATCCCAAGGCATAATCTAGCCTCTTTCCCAATAAGTTTCCCACGCTAGGTACAAAGGAGAACGTCATTGGTTACAAGGAGTAGGTCTGGAATAGGGTACAGAGTAGAGCAATATCAGAGAAATCCCATAGAGCAAACTGGCATGGCTGGGTAGCCTTGATCATGCATCTGAGTTACTGCAAGCTATATATCTAATTGGATCTCAGGTAGTCTCTGGAGGCAGGCAGTTCATTGATCATGAGTTTCAAGAGAGAGAGCGAGTTTCAGATGGTCCATCTCTTCTCGCTTTGAGTTTTCATCATGGCTACTGCCCCTCCTCCTGAGCAGTCCTTAACTTATATAGCCCTTATAAGTTATTAAACTTATAAGTGGCCTCATTGACCTGGTCCAATGGAGACCAGCACCTGTTGGCTGCCAACCAACCAATTTGAAATGCATCACTGGTTGCTGGGCAGACTAGCAGAGTCTATAGCCAGCTCCCAGTCAGGTTAGCATTGCTTAGAACAATAGGGAGCGTAAGCCCCTAACCCAGGTATGTGATGCCAGTCATGTAAGCAGAGGGAGCAGGTTTTCCCCCTCCCTCAGGAATGTGTCCAGCTCAGGTTACCTAAAGAGTTTAGATGTCTGCCCTCTGCAGGGCCCATATTAACCAAATTGTCACAGAGCAAAGTTTTTGGGGAGAGACAGAGGTGGCATTCTGCTACAACGTCAGTCACTGGCGCCGCCATGGGAAGGATAAAAGGCACACAGAGTGCTGGTAGCAGGGGGGAAGAGACTGCTCCTGGCCCAGTGGGGACCAGAGCTGAGGCAGCCTTTGAGCCCTGTGGAAGGGAGGCACTGAGACTGTGGAGAGCCCAGTCAACCAGGGGGACATAGGGGGCTCTGTCGCAGAGCACTTAGGTGCCCTGCTCCTTTGAAGAGCAGAAAACTGCTAGGAGAGCCCTAGCAGTGAGTGGGGAGCCCCAGCTGCTGGTTACCAGAGGCAACCAGAGTGAGCTAGTGGCCCACACCTCCCAGCGGTCAGCTCACTGGAAGGGGCAGGGCCTGGCTGACACATAAACCCCAGGGTTGAGGCCAGGAGAGCAATTCCCTGCCAGCATCCAAGGGGGAAGGAGCTCTCCCAGAGCAACCAAAGGGGAGAGGCCTGACTGCAGGTACAGTCTCTGATACTGGTGAGGGATGGAGCACCCCTGGTGATGTTATAGCCCAGGGGTTTGTGTTTTCTTTGCTGTTTAAAACCAGTGGTTTGGGTGATGTTATTAGGGGATGGAGGAGGCCTCAAAGGGGACCCACGGCAGTGTGGGGACCCCGGCACCAGAGAGGGTGCAGCATTTGGGGTGCACCGACCCCAGCGCCAGAGAGGACGCAGCACTTGGGGTGCACCAACCCTGGCACCAGAGAGGGCGCAGCACTTTGCAGGGCTGTGGACAGCCCAGGCACCAGAGAGGGCACAGCACTTTGCAGGGCTGCGAAGAGCCCGAGTGCCAGGGAGGCGCAGAGCAAGACAGGGCTGCGGAAAGCCCAGAGCGCCAGTGAAGGCGCAGTGCAAGACAGGGCCACGGAAAGCCCAGAGCTCCAGTGAAGGCGCAGTGTGAGACAGGGCTGCAGAGAGCCCAGGGAGGACCAGGGGGCCAAATTATAACAAGGCCCAGACCAAACAAGGTCAGTTCCATCTGCGAGGCTTGGGGCGTGGTAAAGGGATGGTTGGAGCCACGCATAGCCCATAAGGCTACGGTGCCCCAAAACACCCATTGCATAATGGGACCCACAAGGGGTCCAGGAGCCCATGGGGTCAGAAAGTACAGCAAAACCTGGTCCAAGAGAACATAAAGGCAGCCTCCCTATTATATATTTACCATCAAAGATGGTGCGGGCGAGAATTGAGGGTGCCCATTGGGACAACTTGGCATGGTAAGGGGACCTTGGGGAGATCACGGCCATCCTGCAGGACCCCGTGCCATGACAGGCTCACATTCACCGGCTGAAGGAATGAGCTGGTGCCCCTCCCCTCCTCTCCCCTTCCCACCTGGATTTAAACCCTGGGATGTTGAGGGGTTGTGAGGGTCCAAGAGGGATAGTGGACCCAGGGGAGTCAACCCCATTGGAGCAGAGGTTTGTTTTTTTTCTGCTTCTCTATTTTTTCCTCTTTGTTGTTGTTGTTGTTGCATTATCTCCTTTTTGAATCGCGAGGAGGTCCCTTAAGAGGATGAGAGAAGCTAGTGGGCTCTCAGTCCTCAGTGGACCCTCAGGCAGAGGATAAGAGTACACTCACAGGCCTGACAGCACTGGCCCCTAAGGCAGAGGGGCAGAGCCTGGAACACTGCCTGGAATTCACCAAAGACGGGAATCAATTCGGACCAGAACCCTGCACTTCCCTGGCGTGTGGCCACGGTATAGGGGAGGTGGAGCCTCAATGCTGACTGCACCAGGAAGTGTGAGTACCTCAAGGGGGCTCTCTATTCCCATCACACTGAACCCCTCCCTTGAAATCTCATATCAATAAAGTCGTGGCAGGCGAGTTGAGGGAAGCGGCTACTCATTTTGGTACCTGGAAAGGGAAAGATTGCTGGCTGATAAGCATTAGCATTATACCCAGGTAGACTGGCTGTGGGCCTCGAGCCAAGGTAAAATATCACCCTAAAATTGAACCCAGATCTTTTTTGCTGCTGACAGGTGCTCAGCAGAAGGGTTACACAAGTTCAGCTCCCTAGTCTGTCTGATGGGATTTGAATTTGCAGTCTCCTGGGAGAAGGCTGTAAGATACTGTAGCATATGTTCCTGGATGAAACCTTCCAACTTTGCACACACTACTTAATATTCATTGCAACAGAGAATGACTCTTTAGTGAGGAAGTTAGGACATTCACCTGCATTTCAGTCTCTCCTGTGTTTAATTTTGGATTCTTTATACAAATGAAAAAAGAGGTGGGCATGTTACAAAAGTATGTGTGGCACAGCTTTTTTTTTTTTTTTTTTGTGTCAGACCACCTCTTCATACCATATACAAGGCAGACTGGCTCTCCATTGGAAGTACTGGCAAGTTAAGGCGAAGGGAGCTGAGATGCCTGGAGCATCAACTGCATGTGTGATGGGAAGTGATGATCCTGATTTGGCACCCAATGTCAGCCCATACCGTGTCCATTAGGAACATTTTCAGTGATAATGCAGGTTTTCAGGATCTGCTCCCTGGTAGAACTCCTGGCCTCTGATACAAATGTTCACTGCACAGAGCTACCCCAGTCTAGTTCATGTAGGATCCATTTCCCCTCATGCCATTCCCCAAGTCTCTCTCCCAGTATGGCAAACATGATTCAAAAGATGAATCCAGAGATTTCAAATAAGGATCCATAGTGTCAAAAATATTCTAACCTTTTTGTGGTTTTTCTGAGTTCTTTGCAACAGAATTGCTGTATTATTTTTCTGTAGTCCAACAAGTAAAAACTAGAAGTTGGCATTTTCTGAGGGGTGCTTTGAGCATAAGGGTGCTTTGAGTCTAAAAAGGTTGAGAACCACTGCCTTGCTGTCTTATGCTCTTTTTCTCTGTGTGTATAGAAGGAAGAAGCCTGGAAGGAGTGTTTTGTTCTCTTTAAGGGGTTTTCTTTTGCTTCTCATCCTAGAAGTGTCAGGACTGTCTGTGTAGCTTTAGAGGTAGTGGCAAAACAGCTGTAATACAAGCAGGGAACTGACAGAACAAAGCAACTGTAGTTCAAGCTTCAGTATAAAGGCTGCCTAAGGCCTAATTAACAAAAGTAACTACATGACTTTATGCCTCAGGATTTAGGGTAAGTGATAAACAATAGAGCTAAGACAGCTAATATCCGAGATATAGAAATAGCTGCCAGGAATTTGAAGATGCATCAGAAGAGGGGTGCTGAAGCAGCTCTAAGGACTAAATAGATATGCAATAACTCGTGGTGCACTGAACCTTTCTGGGGTAATACAATGGTGCATTACTACCACAGGTGAGGAGAGTTGAGAAGAGCCTTGCCTGCCTCTCTTGGGGTTTTTCAGCAGGGACATGCAAGTAGAATAACCCTCAGAAGTGCTGCTGATTCTGTCTTGTTTTCATTTGTATTTCAACCTGTGCTACATGTTTGCCTCATTAAGGTGCTGCCCCAAATCACTTGTCCCTGGACATTAGGATTCTTTTGCCCAATGCTTTAAAAAGCTGGGGCACCCATCCCAGGAAGACTTCTGCTTCCCCCTTCTCAGCTCCCTGGGACTATTATTATCAATTATTAATTGTTACTGGCCAGCTTATTTTCTAGACTTGGTGGAGAACAGGAGCTTCCTTTTGCCGGAGGTTTGCATCAGGAGAACACATTGATGGCCCATGTAGAAGGACCTACTTTGTCCTCATTTCCTCCCGGAGTTCCTGGGAGGCAGCAGAGATGACTGTAGAGAAGGAGTGTATTTTTCTCTTGGCTGTGAGACTTGATGGCCCAGTGTCTTGGGAGGGGTCACCAGACTCGAGGACATAGTCAGAAGAGCTGACAGGATGGGCTTAAAAGGCACCACGACAGGTTGGCCCCTGTTGTGGTGCCAACCTGCCACACCGTACCAGAGGCTGCTGGTCAATAGGGGGATCTCAGGCGCTGCCCCACCAGTTTCAAAATGACATGATCAATCATGTCATGATTATGCAGGCTGGTCCAGTCCGCTACACACATGCGCAGTAAGGCACCTTGGGGCAATCTTGCCGCCCCAATGACGCATGCACAATGGAATCACTTGACCAGTTTGAATAACTGAAATAGCTACTTGTTTAAGTGGGCAGTGGGGCACCTGTATTGTTGACGGAGCTAGGTGTGGCTTGTCCAGGGGAGGGGGAGGGCTGGCTTCCCACTGCCACATGTACTGTGGGGGAGCCGGGCACCATGCCCCTGGACGACCCACCAGGCTCTGATTGTCCCACAACCTGGCCCAGCTGGGGCTCTGTTCACAATGAATGGGACCCCAGCTGGGCTGGGTCATGGGACAATCAGAGCCCGGCAGCTCCTCCAGGGGCGCAGCACCAGGCAGCCAAGGGAGGCCCATGGCTCCCCCAGCCCCGATCTTTGCATGGGGCACAGGAGGGCTGCAGCTACGCTCTGCCTACTCCATGCCTCACTGCTGCCTTTGAAAGTGGCGTGGCACGGTGCCATGTGCCTTCCTGGCTGGACCGTCCAGTGGCGGGACTCAGATGGCATCGCACCACGCCACTTTCAAAGGCAGCAGCGAGGCATGGAGCAGGCAGAGTGCAGCTGGCAGCTGCAGCCTGCCTGTGCCCTGTGCAAAGATCGGGGGGCCATGGGTCCACCTTTGCTGCCGGGGACCACACCCCTGGAGGAGCCGCTGGCCTCTTCCTGGGGATGACACAGGGCAGGCATGGGGGTCCCACAGGCTCTGTCCCCTTTGGCCTGGCAGTGCAGCCAAGGCTGGCCCTTTTCCAGGCCCCCCCCCGCAGGAAGTGTGGAGTCAGGGCTGGTGTGGGGTGGCGAATTTACAGGGGCAGCCAGCGCTGGGCAATGACTGGGTGCAGAGGAAGGGACAGGCATAGTATACCCTGGCCCCAATCCTGGCCCTGGCTCTGCTCTGCTCCCTGCCCAGTCCCAGCCCCATTTCCCTCTATGGCCCTTCCCCCCACCCCCGCAGATTTTCCTGGGGGGTGGTGCGCATGCATGCACGCATGTATTCAGCCCCCCCCCCCAATTTTTTTTCTCCCACCACCTATGTCACCGGCCCCACCTGTCTCCGAGTTCACCAGCTGTACCTGCGCTGTACATAGCAGGAGTTCAGACTGCCCTTCCTGCATGTGTCTCATATAATGGCTGTGTTTCAGGCCTTGCAGCTCACTATGCCCATTTTCTCCTAATCCCACAAACCTCTGTTCTGGCCAAGCCAATTCATGAACCCAGTGTAGCAGCCTTTAAAAAATGGACCCACCTGAACAGAATGGGAAGAGCTGCCTGGCAGAGACAGAGTTTGTCCCCGAGGGGACACTGTAGGCTCTGAGGGCAAGTGAAGCTGTTTGGGAGCAGCCCTGTTGGAAGTGGGAGGGGTGATGTAACCCCAGAAAAGTTGTGAAATAGAGCCGTTAGCAAAAGCCGGGAAGGGCCCTGAGCTGGGATTGGCTGAGAGGCTTGGATAAAAGTGGGGAACAAAAGAAAGCGGGGGGGCTGAGGGACAGGCTGGAGACTGGATTGAGAGTCTCAGTGCAGTGGACCCTCGGAGAGCCCCTGAGGGAGGCCTGCAGGAGCAGCAGCAGAGAAGCTGCCGCAGCAGGAGCAGGCAGGGACTGCTGGTGTGGAGAACCCAAATGTGAAGAGACCTGACTGCAGCTGGTGTGGCTGGGTGAGCACAGCAGAGCTGGGGCGGGGACTGCCGGAGTCTGTCCTAGTTTCCCTGAGGGGTGAGGGGGCCCCAGGGGCAGGCAAACCCCAGGGAGGGGCTGCATTTGCCGGGGCTGTGAGGCTGTGTGGGGCAGGAGGATTGCTATAGCCTGCAGCCCAGACACTGCTCACAGCAGAACCAGGGAAGGGGGGCAAAGGCAGGGGAAGACTGCAGAGGAGCCGCTGCTCGCTGCTCAGAGACCCCAGGAGCACGGAGACGGACACCAGTGCCAGGGAGCGTCCACAGACCATGTGCAGGGACACAGACAGTCCTGCTCCCTGAGATACCCCGCCAGGGGCAGTGCACACGGGATCCCCAGTACACCATGTGCAAGTGAGAGACTGTGTAAATAAGTTCTTGAGGGTTTATTAGACAGTATATCCATGTGCTTATTTAATGATTATTTATTATGATGTAAATAATTAAATCTTGTAAATAATTTGAGAACTATCTGCAAGGGTGCTTGATTGTAAGGGGAGGCTCTCCGCTCGGGGGCACTGCAGCAGCTTCCCAGGGGGGCTGGGCAGGGCTACTGGCTACCAGGTGCCCCAGGATCCCATTATTCAGGTGAGGGCGCATGTAGCGTCTCGCCCAGGGTTACACCAGCAACTGTGGGGAGCTCTGGAGTGTGCTGAATGGGCCAGGGCCCTCTGGTCAGATCAGTGGGGGTGGTGGGGAAGGGGGTGGCCTCCTTTGCTGTGAGGGATCTGTCTTCTATCTGCTGCTGAGCATGTCTGAACCAGCTACTCCATAGCCTTGTCTAGGAGGGTTCAGACAGGACTGATCCTGCCCTGAGCAGGGGCTGGACTAGACAAGCCCTCCTGAGGGCCCTGCTAGCCCAGCTCTGCTAGGACTCTGATCTGCATGGGGTCCCACCCCAGCCTGGTATAGACCCTGAAATTCCGTGCCCATGGCTCCTTGTGCCCATCCGAGCTTTCAGCCAGTGTCTGCCCATGGATAGGAGAAGGACCCACTTGGTATTAATGGTTTGGGACAGAATCAGATCATGCTTGGACACCTGAGGCCCAGTGAGAGGCCTTTTGTAGTTGGGGGTGAGGGGGAAAGACAGGCAGGATATGGCCCAGGGCCCCTGGCCAACTGCCATGTGCAGAGCCTGACACAAAGCTGCTTTGTGATGTAGCTCCCATGTCACTCCATCACCATGGAAACCAGGGATGGGCAGGGAATAAATCTAACCACCGGTGCTTTCTGATCAGTCTCAGCGCAACCAAAGAGACTCAGGTGTAGGGAGAGGTTTTGTTTGTTGGAAATCATTAGAGTTAGGAGATTAGATTAGAGAGTTTTTAGATACTATAGTAGATAGGAGACCAGATAGAAGGAGGAGATAAAGAGTAGATACATAGAGATAGTGGAATAGAATAGATAAAATACTTAGTATAGATTTTGGAGTGATGATACATAGGGAAGAGCCTAGGTACCCAGGGCCTCGTGGTCCAAGCACTTGGCTGTTTGCTCCTATTCCTCTCCCATTTCAGACCAGCTGCTCTGGCCCGGGTGGCAGGGAGAGACGGCCAAAAGACTGCCCAGTGCGGGTAAGGGGCTGACAACACCTTGGGGTTTTGCAATGAGGTGTGAGGCTGGCATGGGAGTAGCAAAGGGTTCCTGGTGCTCCAGCCTCCTACTGCCACAATGGGGGACCATGTGCTTGTGCTGCTGCCTGGGGTTGCTTTTTTCCCACTCCCTGTGCTCATCAGTGGAGGGAGAAAAAATTATTTGGGGGAGCTGAACATATACATGCATGTGAGTGTGCTCAGCGGCCCCCTCCCCCCTCAAATGCGGCATGGGATGAAGCTGCGAGCAGTTTGTCCAGAGGACACCTGGCATGGGGAGGGGGTGGTGGCTCCCGCTGCTGCGCGCACCCTGGGAGAACATGGGGGCTTATGGCCCTGGATCTGCACAAGGGAAGGCAAGCTGCCACTGTGCGCTGGTGCCAGGGCTGCACCAGGCCTTTCCTGGCAGGGAGGGTGGAGGATGCGGTTGGGCCACACTGAGCTCAGGGCGGGCAGCAGTGGTGCTGGGAGGGGGGATAAAGAGGAGCTACAGTGAATTTTGGGGTGGCTGCAGCCCCCCTCATAGATCCCTCCCAGCACTGCCTCCACCTACCCCAGCTCTTCTCCTCCTCTAGCTGCCCCAGCTTCAGGGAGGATCTGCGGTGCAGCTGACCCCACAGCCGCCTCCTGGTAGACCAAGGCTGACCAACAGACCAGCCTGGGTGAGGGCCCCCATGTTGGTGCACCCACCATGCCAACAAAAAGAGGATGAAGACGTGGGGACCAGTGCTATGTCCAGAGGCAAGAGCCAGGTGAGTGGCTGTGAGGTGCGCCCTGGACCTTGGACGGGGGTGATGATTTGCTGGGCCCTGTCTGCTTCCTAACCTGGCACCCCCCCCGCCCCCCACTTTTCCAGAGTCTTTGCCTGCAGTCCTGGGAGGAGACAGTGCTCTGTGCCCTGCCATGTATGAACACCTGCCCTGGCCATGAGGATTAATCCAGTCCCTGTCCAGCCTTCTCTGTGCTCTTTCCTGGCTGAGCAATCTAAAATCCTCTCCCCAAGGAGTCCTTCATCCCCAGGTGCCCTGAGAGGCCAGGCTGGGACTTCTCTGGACTCTGCCTCTAAGCATCTCCTAGGGCTAGGACCTCTGCTATCTGTCTGATAGAGAAGGGGAAATGGAGACACAGACTATGGAGGGATTTGCCCACCATAGGTCCTGGGTTTGTGCAGATATGTATGCTTGGGGGGTGGGGGGTGGCAGGACAGGCATGCCCATGTGCCCTGGGGAGACATCTAGAGGAGCAGAGGTGTCCATCAGGTGGGATGTGTGCGTGTCTAGTGGGGTGGAGTGTGTACATATACACGTGAGCTCATACTGGTGACTGGCCTCTGTGTGTGCATGTGTGTGAGGCCATGTCCCTAGCAGGTACTCACTGCTCCCCACAACAACTCCCCCATTCTTTCCTTCTACAGCCGCTCCACACTGAGACCCTGAGGCATAGACAGAAGCTACCCAAGCTGGTCATGCAGGGAGTGGTAAGTACCCCAACCAGCAGTGCGCTAGGTTGGGGTGGGCCAAATCCAGGGGCTGGGGCACCAGATGGGTCCCCTGCCAGGCTCCCTCCCTTACAGGGCCCACAGATGTGAGGGGCTCAGACCCTCAGTGTTCAGCAAAGGGCACAGCTGGCACGGTGACTGTCCCATCTCCTTCTCTCCTAGGGTCTTGACAGAAGCCCTCAAAGCAGGGTCAAGCTGGAGTCTCCAAGGAAGACAAGTGTGGCCCAAAGGGACCAAGCACCCTGCACACCCCAGCGGGGCTTGGGGAGGCCAAGAGATTGGCCACGTCCTGGACTGAAGCCCTTTGCACCCCAAGTAATACTTGCTGCCCCAGTCCCCAACAACCTATATGAGACTGCGAGCCTGTGCTCATGGCTGCCATCTGCATGCAGGTGTGTGGGCCCGTGTCCCCTGTATTGACTCCCTCATCCTTCCACCCAACAGGATCTCATCCTCGAGAGGGTAGGGCCCAGAGTGACCCCTAATATGTCTGTGTGGGGAAAGGTAGGTCCACCAGCCGCCCATGCACCTGGAGGTGGGGTGAGCCGTGTTCAGAAACCGGGACTGCCGGGGGGGCCCTGTGGGGTTCCAGGGGCATGAAGGACTCAGATCTTTTGTGCCCAGGGCAGGGCACTGGTGGCATGGTGACTGTCCCCTCTCACCTGGTCCATCCTAGAGCCTGTTATAAAAGCCTACGTGGCCCACAGAGGAGCAGAGCAAGTGACCTGGATGCACTGTGAAGATCGTATTGGCCTCTCTCCTCCCAGGCTTGGAGCGCTCCCCCTGCCAGCGTCAAGCAGGAGACCAAATAGTCCTACATCATGTCTAGTGCCAAGATAAGACACCCTCTCAAACATCACGGAACACATGTTGAAACAGGAATTCTAATTATAAAAGTCTAAGTTTGTCTGTCTGTAATGCTTTATTCGCACTGTGATTGGGTGATGGAAACAGCCAATCAGAGTGCTCCAAGCATGGGGGAGCACCGCCATGATTCTAAAGCCATGCCGAGGACCGGACAGAGTGTGGGTGAGCCAGGGCCAGCAGTGCTGGCCTCGGCTCCCCCATCCTGCTCCCTGCAAGCCGCGCTGAGGACCGGACGGGTGGGGGAGCAAGGGCCAGCAGTGCTGGCCTTGGCTTCCCCACCCTGCTCCCTGCAAGAGGCAGAACAGTGGCAGCATGGGGCATTAGGTGGCGGCAGTCCATCCCAGCCCCTTTCCCGAACCCATCATTCTTGACAGGCTAGTAAGAAGTAAATGTTAAACAATGTGGGAGTCAGTGCGCAGCCCTGCTTCACTCTGTTGTTGATGCTGAATGAGTCAGACCCTTGGTTTTCATACATTACAGTTGCCTTCATGCCATCATGTAAAGATTTCACAAGGTTTAGCAGTATAGGTGGACAACCAAGCTTCTTCAGAACAGTGTTAAGCTCTGATCAACGAACCGTGTCAAAGGCTTTTGTTAAATCTATAAAAGCCATAGTGGGATATGCTTCTCTCTGCACTTTCCTTGCAGTTGTCTTACAGAGAAGACAATCTCTATGGTGGACCTTTCCGACCAGAAGCCACACTGGCTCTCAGGATAGGTTTTCCCAGCTAATGAATGGCAGCAATACTTCCAAATGGTCTGCAAACCAGTCATCATTTTTCTTAGTATTCTTTCCAAAACTTTTGCTTGCCACATTTGTACATAGTTGTCTTCAGGATTTCCCATGCAGCTGATGCAGTCTCATTCATTCTGGCTGATTTGCTATTTCTTCAATGAAAAGCTATTTCTTGATAGGATCATTGATTTGGCACAAGTCAATTCAAGGTTGTCCAGCAGTTTTATTGTGGTGGATCTTCTTTGCTTGAAACTTCACTTTGTAGCTGACAAGGGAGTGGTCGTGCTGCAGTCTACGCTTTGGAAGGGTCTTGTATGCAGGTTGTCTTTCAAATGTGTATGCTTTTTCAGTAACAAATTCAGCTGATGCCAGTCTTCATGACATTCTTCTGATGTTACCAGCAAAGGTGTTGGTCACCGATAAGTCTTGACTGGCACAGAGCTCAAGAATTCTCTGATCATTGTCACTCATACGTCCAATGCCATGCCTGCCCAGAATCCCAGGCCAGGTCTCAGAATTGGATCCAACACTTGCATTGGAGTCTCCAACTACTAGGATGGGTTCCTTCCATGGAATCCGGCTGATCAGTTCTTCCAGCTGTTGATAGAAGCTGTTCTTCTCCTCATCACTAGCCTGCAAGGTGGGAGCATAGACACTGACAGGGTTGATGAAACCCTTCCATAATCTAATGCAGTGTTGTGGTACGTATTGATACTGAAATCGATGTAGGAACACTTCACATGATGACATAAGTTAATTTCTGATAGCAAAACCTACACCATGCTCTCCTTATTCCTTCAGGTTTGCCATGCCAGGAAGTGATGTAGTCCTCTTTTATGAAGCCTGTGTCACGGAGCCAAGTTTCCAAAACACCTGCAATATAAATTCTGAAATGTGCAAGCTCATTACTCAACATAGCCATTTTCCTTAGATCTGAATCCAGATGTGAGTCATATCCAGGGGTCAGAGTCTGAATATTCCAAAAATCAATTCTGCTTATAAAATCAGTTGATCCAGGATGTAAGCAGTGAGGCAAGCCTTGTTTGACCCACCTTTTCTAAAGCCACTCTTATGTGAGGCAAGCAAGCCATCTTTAACCAGTGCTGCTTGGAAATCTTGGTAGCTGCCTCAGGGCCCTTATTCCTCTCTCCAATCCCTGTAACCATTTTGCCAAGTCATAGAGGAGCGGAGGCTGCCGTAGACCTGTCATCCCCCCTTAAGATCACAGCCAAAATCCAAAGGCCAGAACAAGTCTAGACATTCAGTGACACAGAAGTGGTAGCTGCTGCCAGAGAGCAACCTGAATAGAGCTGCTAATTGCCTGTTGCTTCAGTGTGAGCACCTTTTCTATCAGGATGAGGTCCCTTAGCCTTTCTTCAACCAAGAAATGTCCACAAAGCAGCAGAGGATGCAGTTTAATGTCATGCCCAGGACAAATGGCATGTCAGGCCAGAGGGCCACGAGGCCACATACAAACTGCCACAGAGTCAGAGAAGGGCCATCTCTGTGAGGGCAAAAATGGCAGTCAGTCTGGGCTGCACTGGTCTGTACATCTCATGTTGTACTGTCCTGGCAACTGTTGATCACCTGGATCATGGTTTACATGCAAGTGGTCTATATGACTATCACACCATAACCACCAGCGTATACACCTAGGCAAGAGGACTGAGCACAAGAGGCTGCCGTAGACCTACCACCCCCTACTCAGACCATCGAGACAGAGTCCAAAGGCCAGACTGAGTCCAGAAGTTCAGTGCCTCCATGGATGTAGCTTCCACCAGAGAGCAACAGATAGAGCTGCTGCTGACTGCTTCACACCTCAGCAAGGGCGCATTTCTCTCAGGATGATGTCCCCTTGCCTGTCTCTAACCAAGGAGTACCCACAAAGCAGCAAGGTTTTATTGTACTATATATTTATATTGAATAGAAACCTTTAATGTTTAAAAGGAAATATACATCAGACTGTTAATGATATCAGTCATTACCATTGTCATGTGATTTAGTGTTGTCACCTGTCAGTACAAAGGGTACTTATTTATTGAGGCAGATGTAATGCCAACATGGATTTGGATCCATTGTGAAAGGCCTCAGCACAGCGGTTAAGCACAGTGGACAGTAGAAAAAGTGAGGCCTATGACTGCTCTTTCTGGATCCCTGGGGCCTGGGCAGGCCAGAGACAGGAGCTCATGGGACAGCACTGGTGGGAATCACAAAAAGGGGGGCCCAGCCTCACACCCAGCCCAGCCCTCCAGAGCTGGAGCCTGTGACCATGATGTCCAACTGTGCTGAGCCCTTGGAGGCTCCAGACCAGGGCTAAGCCCTTCTGCAGGGGCTGCAGGGCCCAGGAACCACCCTTGTTTCCTGTCTCCTAGCTCTGCAGGCCAGACTGGCTCAGGTGAATGACAGCAATGGACACAGCCAGCTCCGGAAACACCTCTATTCATAAACATGCTGGTCTAAAAAAATTGACAATTGGCTTGGAGTTCAGGGGGTGGGACACACAACACATGCGACCACCTGAAAGTCTGGGCAAGGCAGGGTAGGCAGTACGTGGACACGGGGCTGGCTTTGCAAAGGCCTTATGCTACACCTGTACAGTACTTCTCAGGGAGGCCGGTGGTTTCGGAAACAAAAAAATTGGTAAGAGCCCTGGACCATTGCCATGGAGCAGGATACTGTATGGGACCACCAACCATGAGATCTCCAGCTACACCAGGGCCCAGAGCCAGCCACAAAGGGCCTAGCAAGACATGGGGCACCTCAGGCCCAAGGGAGCAGGGGGTGACCCAGGAACAAAGGGCTCCTTCCTGGAGAAGTGAGGTACTCCCTTCCAGCCTCTGCCCAGGGCCCTGGGCAGCCTCATGATCACAACGTAGAAGGCACGGTTGCATAAGATGGCCATAGCTGATCTTGGGTGGAGTTGGGTTACCATATTTCCAGGATCAAAAAAGAGGACACCTGAGTGGGGGAGGGACTGTGGAGGGCACAGTGTGATATGCCTATGCCCTACCTCTGCCCCTCACTCCTAAGCCCCTGCTCCCCCAGCCCTGCCGCTGCCCTTCACTCCTGACCTGCAGCCTCCTGCCCCCGCCAGCCCTGCTGGTGCCTCACATTCCTGAACTGTAGCCCCCTGCACACCCAGCCCTGCTGGTGCCCCTCACTCCCAACCCAGAGTCCCCTGTCCCCCAGGCCCTGCTGCACACACGCACGTACAGACACACACGCTCTCGCTTACTTGGCGGGGCCTGTGCACAGACCATGTGACCTTTCCCTCACAGCCAATCACCTTGCCCGCTGCTCCCAACACCAAGCATCCAAGTTGCTTGTGCTTGGGAAAAGCAGAGGCAAAGCAAAAACCTGCACATTTGCTTGCATTTTAAAAACCTGCCTGGGCATGAGGTCGGGGTCAAAAAGAATCATGTCTGGGAAAACCTGGACATATGGTAACCCTAGCTAGAGCCAGGGAGCCCTGGCTCCTTCCTACTCTGAGACCCTGGCCTTTCATTCCCTTACCTTTCCTGGTTCTCTGTGATCTTAACCTAAGAAGCAAGAATCTAGTGCTATTCTTGAGAGAGACTCGTATCTTTTGCTGAGGAGAACAAGTACAACCCAAAATTCCAACCTGGGAAAACCTGGACATATGGTAACCCTAGCTAGAGCCAGGGAGCCCTGGCTCCTTCCTACTCTGAGACCCTGGCCTTTCATTCCCTTACCTTTCCTGGTTCTCTGTGATCTTAACCTAAGAAGCAAGAATCTAGTGCTATTCTTGAGAGAGACTCGTATCTTTTGCTGAGGAGAACAAGTACAACCCAAAATTCCAACCAGCAGATGCCTCCAGTTCAGTACAGGCATTTA
>NW_005842852.1:547214-555544 GCF_000455745.1 Alligator sinensis | reverse complement strand
GGAAAGGCAGTGCTGCCTGCTCAGCACCATGGGCAGCCAGAGTCACCAATCACCTGCAGGCCAGATCCCACAAGCTGTATTTTGCTCACCACTGCTGTAGATGGATGCATCTTCTGCCAGGCAGGGGTCAGCAACTCTGGCTTCATTGTCCCCTTAACCCATTCTTTCCCCATGTACTAACTTTATTGGTAAACTGAGTCATGTACATTATATCAATATGAACACATTTAAAACAGAAATATTACATTAAATCCCATAGTCAATTATAATTGTGGAGGCTGGTAATTTAAGCAGGTTCAGATGGAGATTGGACAAATTAATGGAGCATAGATCAGTCAACGGTTATTAAACATGATAGAAGACACACTCATCTACAGAGACTTGACATA
Source organism: Alligator sinensis (assembly GCF_000455745.1). Lineage (NCBI taxonomy): Eukaryota > Metazoa > Chordata > Crocodylia > Alligatoridae > Alligator > Alligator sinensis. Next base: position 555,155 of record NW_005842852.1, on the reverse strand, counting down.
TGAACAAAAGTGGGGACTGCAGGCAACCTAGGACTTTGGCTGTGAGTGCTGTGTTGTAGGTGGGGAAAGGCAGGGGACAGATTAGTTTGGATGGACTTTGCATCAGTGGCTCTCACCCTTTTTTTTCTGCGCCCCAGTACTGGAAGCAGATTGCGGCAGTGGCGGCTCAGGGGTTGGGGCGGGGAAGCTCATCTTTTCTGTGCAGCGTTGCCAGGATTGCCCCTGCGACCCACATTTGGGTTGTGACCCGGGGTTGGGAACCGCTGCTTTACATAAATATTCTTTCCTTTAGCATCTGTTCTTTGTCACTTGGAGAACCAGGATGACCAGTTGTCTGACCCAGTATGACATTCACCTTAACTCACTAATGTAGAACAAAACAAAATCCACATTTTCAGAAGTTCCAAAAACAGGTTGTTCTTCAAAGACTCAAGCCACAATCAGTGCAATGAAGCCCAACTAAAGCAATAAATTAATCTTGAAACTATTGAAAACCTTTTAGTAATCTATGACATTAAATCTGTCTGAAGTTTTACTATGTGGTTTGAGTAGACATCTGATATGTCTGTAGTCTTGTTCTTGAAAATGGTGCAAAAGGTATACATTTTTATGTCATCTAACATTACTTCCAGCACCTGGATGAAGAGGATTACCAACGCTGAAGACAGCTGGTGAATAATTTTATAGACTGTAAGACTTTAAGGCCCAGAGGGTACATTGCAATAATCTAATCAGACCCTCTGTATACCACAGACCACAGGATTTTATGCTGTAATTTTTGCATCAAGTTCATAACTTCTGTTTAAACTATAACATTAAAAAAAACATTAATTCAATTTAAAGGCTTCAGTGATGGATAATCCAACATATCCTTAGGTAGTTTGTCCTAGCACAGTTTATCTTCTCTATTAAAATTCATTAAACAGATTAAAATAGATTATTTATAAATTAAATTTGTCTGGCTTTATCTTGCAACCATTAGATCTTATTGGTTTTTTTTTACTGTGAGATAAAAGAGCCATCTATCAGCCTCACCAAATAAACTGACTTTATAGAAGGAAAAATTAGAGATAAATAGAAAAAAATTAAGTTGCAGGACAGATTTGCTCAGTGTGCTGCTTATTTCCTCTATTTGTGTTGTTGAGTCTGAAAGCAGAAACTCATTGAGAGGGCTTTCTGAGAAACTATGCTAGTATAAGAAAAGATTGGTGCTCAGTCACTCAGTGCACTGGGCAAGGGTGTCTGACAAACTTTTACTACTTTAGGGACCGCCCTGCTGGCACTCATGCCTATAGGTTCATAGGTTCATAGATGTAGTGTTGCAAGGGACCTGAGCAGATCATCAAGTCCGACCCACCCTGGACAGGAATGAATACTGGTCTCATATGACTCCTGGTAAGTTCAAGCTCATGCGACCCCAGCTTGGTAATTATCAAGCCTCCTTTTAAAGACCCTTAAGGTAGGAGTCAACACCACTTCCCTTGGAAGCTTTTTCCAGATCCTAGCTGCCCTGATTGTGAAATAGTGCCTCCTGATGTCTAGCCTGAATGTACTCTCAAACAACTTATGGCTGTTATTCCTTGTTACTCTGGGAGGTGCTTGGGGGAACAGGATTGCTCCCATTCCCCTATGGTCCCCCCTAGTACGTTTATAGATAGCCACTAGATCCCCTCTCAGCCTTCTCTTGTGGAGGCTGAACAGGTTCAGGTCCCATGGCCTCTCCTCATAGCATGTGCCCTGCTGCCCCCTGATGATGTGAGTGGCCCTCCTCTGGAGCCTCTTGATGCTGGCCACATCCCCCCTGAAGTGCGGTGCCCAGAACTGGACGCAGTACTCCAACTGTGGCCTGACCAGTGTTGCATAGAGGGGGAGATTCACCTCCTTGGACCTGCTCATGATGCATCTGTGGATACATGACAAGGTGCAGTTGGCCTTACTGACCACGTCCTCACATTGGCGGCCCATGTTCATTTTGGAATTGATAATGACTCCAAGATCTCTTTCTGCCACTGGGCTTTTGAGAAGGGAGTTCCCCGGCCTATAGGTATGCTGCTGGTTCTTACTGCCCAAGTGCAGTACCCTGCACTTGTCAGTATTGAATCCTATCCTATTCAAATTCACTCACCCCTGTAACCTGTCCAGGTCCAGTTGTATCCTGTCCATAAACCACAGTATTGCTGCATGTTGCATGGAGGAGGCATTGCATGGAGAACACATCATATTTATTTCTTCTCAAGAGTTGGGAACAAGACCCCACGTCTAAAATGCAGAACCTAAAGACCTGATATTCCCACCAATATGACAGCTGCTTAGGAACTCAGTTAGAGATTGGGTTTACTATGAGATTTTAATACTCTTAGTGATGCATGCCCCCCAGCAAATACATCTGGTGGTTGTTTCTGAGTTAAATTCATAAGCTATAAAGTTCTCTCCCCAGTAACAAAAAACTATACATTTTCTTTAACCAGCCTTAGATGTTGATAGTTAAATTCTTACATATCCAAAGTGAAATTTCCACACATTAACTAGATGACAGTACTAATTTAATAGTTACCAGTAGTCAGAGCTGACTCTAGTGGGGTGCGGGGCCCGGGGCAAATCAGCCTGTGCGGGGTCCCCTTTACACTGTGCAGGGCCGTGGTATCCCCGCAAAGAGGAGGGGGTCTCAATGCTTCTTCCGCAGCGCAGGGCTGAGCTGCCAGCTTCAGGCAAGCCCTGCGGGAGGGGCCACGGCCACTCCGCCTGGCTCTGTGGGGCCGCCCCAAAGCACAAGGCCCGGGGCAGTCACCCCAATTCTCCATGCCCTAGGAATGGCTCTGCCAGTAATGCTAGTTCTCCTAGGATAATTCTGCCTCTAAGTGTCTCTTTCTTCGAGATCACGACATTTCTTGGAATCCAAACCCTTTCCATATAGATACCAGAGCCTCGGGCATGGCACTATAATAGGATGGTATCATAGAATAAGTATCAGCCAACTGTAGATCAGTTTCCCTAGAGCTGGATGTGGCTCTGGAGAAACTGATCTAACAGAAGTAAGCTGAGAACACTTTGATTGTAGCACTGCTAACTCTTCATCACTTAAGAACATGATTAGCAATATGAGATGATTTGGGCCCTTGACTTACTTGCACGTGTAGGTTAATAAAGTAGGAAGATAGAACATAATTAGGGATTGTTGAGGAAATTAAGCCGAGGACTGTACAAATAATCTTACTTATAGCATTGGTGATGGGATCCAAACATAGCACTCCAATTAATTCACAATTGCATGGGCTACTTCAACAGCCCAGAATCTCTGAAGCAGAGTTGTGCTCTGGATAGTCTTCCTTCCTCCCATCTTCATGCTCCTTTGCTGAAAGGTACTGCAAGATATTACAGTGCTGGGTCATAACTGAAAGCTCTGTGCCACTAAGTAACACACTGAGACAGGGGCTTTTCCTTGGGGGAAGATCTATTTGCCTTGTAAGCCAGGTCTGCTGGTATACAGAAATACAAGGATTGGAACCTTAAACTGGCTTACTGAGGAGGAGAATTGGAAATCTCAACTCACTGCCAAGTTCTGGTATAAATCAGGTTAAAAAAACTCAAGGAAACTGATAGGTTTAACGGCTACTCCTGTTTTCAGTTATCTGTAAGAGATAGTTAAGCATACATCACTACTCCAAAATAAAGGCAAGCACAAACCTGTTTAGGACTTTGTATGATTTTGGCAACTTGGCTTTGTTGGATATAGCTTGTGGGGAATAGGGGGCTGGAAAGAGTTCAGTTTGGGAGGCAAAAAGTGTCACAGAAAAAGAGAGAAGGAAGTTTTAATAGAGACTAAACAAACAAGGTGGGTGGTCCTGGGAAAAGTTGAAAAGCTGGCTGGTTGAAAGATCTCTGGTGCTGTGGGAAAAGAAAATGGTCTGTGGTGGTTCAGTTTCTTCTCCTGTTAGCAAACTGAAATGTTAATGTTCTTTGTAAATAAATAAGAGTGCATCACAGAAACACCTGATCTTATCACTAGCTTCCCCTTCTACATACAAGATCCCTAGCTTTGCTATCTGCTCAAAGAACTGTTTTATGTCAAACAAGTCTGCTCCTCCTAAGTGCAAAACACACTGCTTCAAGCATTACTTGAAAGGCATGGAGATAGAGAAGAAAAAAGCAAAACTAAAACACCTACTTCATTACAATCATTATTATCAAAACTAGTCCCAGAAACTTCATAACCCAAAACTCTAATAGTGATTTGTGGCTCACATAATAAGAAGCATTTACTGCTTTTTAAAAAGAGAGTCTGTTTTAATTATTCCTCATTTAAACCTTTTCTTCCTCCAAAACTCCCATCAATAGAAGGAGGAATTATGTAGGAAAAATCCCTCTTGAACTGTGTTAAAGAATCTCTCTACCTTATACTGAGCATGCTCCACCTGGTTGCCTTTAAAGGTAGGTAATTTAGCAAGCTGTAAACTAGAGAAACTTTAGAGGTAGAGTTATTAAATGGAGGTCTTCTCTAGCCAAGAGTTGCTAAGAGAACTAAGCTTTTTCCCTTCTGAAATGTAAGTCTAGTAATACTGTTTTACTATTTGAATAGCTTTGCCTATTATAGGAAGCTGTTAGCTTTTTAGGTTTGATAGTTTCCTTAGGAAGGGAAGCTAGTTGCTTAGAGAATACTACAAGGAAAGTAGTGCTGCCATATTTCATCTCTGGGGCCTGTAAGTCCACAGAACTGCTGTCTGAATAGGGCTTGCCAAGCGCTAACTTCTCCTTCCCTTGATCCTGTTCCTCAAATACCTTTAGCAAGAACTTTCCTAGGCTTTCCAGCACTAACCAGAACAGGTTGCAAAATCCTTTTGCATTTTCTCAAGACTTCTCCTCTAATCTTGTTGACAACCCTTAAACCCCTCAAAATGTCAGGAAAAACAAAGTGTTATAGTGCTGCTTTAAAGATGCCTGATATGTTCCCTTGGAACCTGCTGTTCCATAAACCTAAGGTCTTTCTGTATTTCTTTAATTTGTAGTTTTATATGTGATTAGCATATGAAGACCCTGTCACAGGAGTATTTTTTTTCTACCTAGAAGTTTCACAGGAACCTACAGTATTCATGTATGTGATTAAACCTTTTGCTTTAACTGTTATTCCACTTTTCTAATCTGGTGTTAACCCTTTCCTCTCCCCTCTCCTCCCCTGACATTGTCCACACAAGAATAGCAAAAGGAAAGGAGTATCTTTCCCTTTCAACTCTAAGGTCAATTATCTGGGCTCATTCTTGATCTTTTTAACCCTGTTGATTTTACCTACTTTTTGAGACCTCCTCTGTCTTGGATTTTATTGGGTCCTTTCCCATTTCTCTTTTTGTGTTGTTCTTTCTCTAGTGCACCATATTTGAAGAAATTCTCTTCTTATTCCCCACCTATCTCTGTTAGGGGTTTGCTAGGAGCTTGGTTATGTTTACCTGCTTGCTTTCTCCCTGTGTGACCTTATGGGTGAGTCTCTTTTAGCTTTGAGATGAATAAGGCTCCACTTTACTTTTCCACCTTTGATTTTCTTTACATCATTTTTTTGTGTCTTCTGCTATCTTTTAAAAGATGTCTTGATGTTTCTTTAAAGTAGAATGCAACAAAAACTGAACCTTTTATCCAACTCCTCTTCCTAGCTTCCCCTTTCCATATCTGTTGAAAACACAATTATGGTATCCTCTTCATTACTCACATCTACGTATTGGGAATTAATTTGATTTTAATTTGATTTTTCCGTTTCTTTTTATATACAGTTTGTTGACTTATTATGTTGTTTCCCCTTCTGTAATCTGAAATTTTCCCATTCTTCTTGTCAACATTGTGAAAACACCTCATTATTTTGCCTGCTATGCTGCATTCTTAATCTTTCACTTCCCTTCTTCTATCTAGCTAAAATTAAGCATGTAACCTTTACCTTCTGTCACTATGCCAACTGTTCTTAGGCAGCAAACTTTTGAGAACCAGTCTGAAAGGGAAATTTTGGAACAAGAAATCATCCAGAGACTGGATTGTGTTAAGTATGTTTTAAATGGGAGCCAGGTATTCTTTATCCTGTTACCTGCATTAGTTTTTGTGACTCCTTTTGTGACTTCTTTTGCCTATGGGTTTATTGCTTGTTTGTGTCTCCCAGCACTACCCTGCTCCCTTGTCTCTTTGTATTCAAATTTCTCTGTCTTTATACACTGCTTTGTGCACATCCTTTCATAGTATCTGGTGAAATAAGCTTTTGTTGGCTGAAGCTCATGCTTTATATGAAATATATCTACAGTACTTTAGTTGCTCTCTAAGGTGCAAATCTGCTCTGCCTTCTACTATGCTGACTGGCACTTTCACCTCAAGCCCATGAGCTCATGTGTGTACTCTGTGTGAAGTTGTGGTTTCTGCACAGCCTTGCCTCTCCTTAGTGCAGTGTTGTTTATAGCTCCCCATGGCTTTTTTTTTTCTTGTCTTCAAGACTCTTTGCAGGATATTCTTTATACTGTTCTAGTGTTTGCATCCCAATTAGATGTTCCTATGTGCTATCTGCTTTGTTTCTTCAAAAGTTCTCCTCCGCAGCCTGTTGTGCCTTGCTTTCCGCTGCTGACTTTTCTATTTTGCTGCCTCCTTTCCCCTTCTCAACTTCTCTTTTGTCTTTACTTAGTATCAGAATCAAGCACTCTTAAATTCCCACACAAACCACTTCTGAGGTCTAAAGTGCTGAACTGGGGTTTAGAGCAGATCATATCAGGTAAGAAAGGAAGCAATGATCAATTCAGCTTCTGACCAGCAGTTCCCCTTTTTATGCTGTTATCTCCTCCCACCAAGCTCAGTGGGTATACCTTTACCCTTGTGAGCCAGGAAGAGGCATCTAGAACCCTGTTTATTGGTTCTGGCTTCATGGTTTCCTGATGACTGCTGAATTAGTGTGGCTGTCAAAGGACTGCCTCTAACAACCTTTCTACCACAAACCATAATCTACAGCTGTGGTTTTCAACATTTTTTTTCATTTGTGGACTCCTAAGAAATTGTGAATGGTGGTGTGGACTCCTTTGAAGTGTAAGTGTGAGCATTCACATACTTTTGATTGATCATAGTAATCTTTTATGGATTTCTTAGACATAGTCTGCAGACCCCCAACAGTCCTGACCATAGGTTGAAAACCACTAACATCCTTCTTTGGCTACCCTAAAGTATATTTACACTGGGGTCTTTGATCAGGGTTATAGCATCAGATTTTTTGAAGACTGCCTTTCTTTTTCAAAGTAGGCCTTTCTATACTGATTCTTGTTATTTCTTGTATTAATATTTACGTGAAATTAAATTAAATGCTGTGAACAGACGTACAGATGTGAACATAGTTTACGGTAGGAACTAACAGGAGTCAGGTGAAGCTGCAAGCGTTTTGAAAACCAGGCCCGGGTTGGGAAGCCCAAATCGGCCTTTGTCGCTGAACATCTCCGGCTTTGGGCCTGGTGGGGCAGACACGGGTGCAGAAAGTCTGTATGTGACCTGGGCCTACCCTTCCCTGGCTGGGCCCCGTGGGGATGACTTGTGCGTGCAGATGGGGGCATGTTTTTTGGCGTGTCTGATTTATTTTTATTTTTTTTTCTTTTCCTTTTAGTTTTGGGGTTTTATTACGTGTGTGTGTGTGTGGTGTTCTTATAAAATCCTCATCCCTTTCCCAGGCATCGCTCGGCCAGTACGAGGCAGGCGCTGGAGGCGGCAGCACCTGCACCAGCGAAGTGACGCCTCGCGGGCAGGCGGCTGCACTTGCCGGCGGGCTCCGGCGCAGCCCGAGGGAGCTTTCAGATGAAATACGGCCGCCGCGACCTACCGCGCGCCGGGGAGCTCTTCGGTGGAATACGGTGCAGGGCAGCGGCCCCACGCTCCTGGATAGTAGCGGATGTGGCGGGCTCCGCCGCTCTGCGCGTGCGTGACCCCGGCCCGGCCCCCTGGGCC
>NW_005842852.1:542594-546796 GCF_000455745.1 Alligator sinensis | reverse complement strand
CGCCCGAGCGCAACCCGAGGCCGGGCCTCGCCATCGCCGGTACCGGCGCCAGCCTCGCCGACTTCTTCAGCAGGTAGCGCGGGGCGGGAGCGGGGGCGCCCCGGGGACCCGCCTTCGCCCTCTGCGCGGGCAGGGTGGCGCCCGCGGGGCCCAGGGGTCGGGCCACAGCCAGAGCTGGGGCGGGACAGGTGCGGTGCCTCGCCCTGGCTGGAAAGCCCCGGGCAGCGGGCGTGCTCCGCCTGTGTAGGAGTGAGGACGGTTCCTTCCCTGGGGTCAGACCAGGCTGTGGGGAAGTGTCAGTTCCTGTCCGGGCTCCTGGAAGTTACTGCACTGCACCCCACTGGGATACTGTGTCCGCTGCTGTGCCCCCACTACAGACAAGATGTGGGCAAGTTGGAGAGAGTCTGGTGGAGGGCAGCAAAAAGGATAAGGGGCTGGGGGACATGACTCATGAGGAGAGGCTGAGGGAACTGGGCTTGTTTAGTCTGGAGAAGAGAGTAAGAGGGGATTTAATAGCAGCCTTCAAGTACCTGAAGAGGGGTTCAAAAGAGGATGGAACTGGAGTGTTCTCAGTGATGACAGAACAATGAGCAATGGTCTCAAGTTGCAGCAAGGGAGGTTTAGGTTGGATCTTAGAAAAAACTTTCTCACTAAGAGGATGGTGAAACACTGGAACAAGTTACCCAGAGAGGTGGTGCAGTCTCTGTTCTTGGGGGTCTTTAAGGCCTGGGCTTGATAAACCGCTGCAATGATCTAGTTGGGACTAGTCCTGCTTTGAGCAGGGGGTTGGACTAGATGTGGCAGCCTGAGGAGTGAACCGTGACTCCTCACGCCCAGAAAGAGCTGGGGAACGTGGTTGGGGTAGCTGCCAGCGTGGGGGCTGAGCTCGGCTTGATGGGACATGAAAGAGAGGTTTTTATGGGGCTGAGCTGCATCACTGCGCTCTCCTGCATCCCTTGAGAGAAGGTGATGTGTCTTGGGACTTGCATATAAGAGCACACACAAGAACTTTTTGCCCTCTTCTCTGTAAGGTGCCTTCATTCTCTGTATTTTCTGTTCATGTGTATGTGTACTACTTAGCTGGCAGCACATATGCCCTAACCCCTGTGGTCTGATTTACAAGAGGTCCTGTAAAGGTATAATCCTAGTTGAAGACTGATATGAAAGAGCTGTTCATGCTCCAGAGGCAGTCCCTAAATGAGAAGTGGATTCCTCACTTCAGCTACTAAGGGAGAAAACGCAGAGGATCCTGAAAAGGTGTCGTCTTGGCTTCTGCATTGGTCTTAGCAGAAGGTAGTAGATGTTGGATAAATTGGGATTTTCCCATCCTGTTTAAATGATATCCTTCTTGGAGAGGTGGATTAAAGGAAGAGGTCTGGTACCAGCTTCCAAAGAGTGTGTGCTACTGTTGCTGTCTCATCTCCTTGGTTCACATCACTTCATCTCCAGTTTTTCAACCTCCCCTGCTTTGGTTATTAGAGTACTCAAAATTAGTAGCATCAGTATTTTAGCTAACTAGGCCCTAGCACAGTGAAATAGACTATTGTTTGGACAGCAGTTGAGAGGATCATGGGCAAGGTCTACTCTAGAAACTTACCAGTATGTCGGTGTAAGGGGTACATTTTTGTTCTTACAACTTGACAAAAACTAATTTGGATGAACTTTGCTGCCATAACGAGTTCTTTTGTGGAACAGCTTGTTTTGGCAACCAGTATAAGATAGACCAGTGTTTTTCAAACTGTGGGTTGCAACCCAAAAGTGGGTTGCAAGAATATTTGAAAGGGTTGCAAGCTGTGGCAGGGCAGAAGGGGAGTGGGAAGACACCTGCCTTTTCCAGCAGGGGAAGGGGGTGGGGAGAGCTGCATAGCCAAGCTGGTGGCACTGGGCTGGTGCCTGTGTTCATGGGGGCGGGACAGCTAGGAGATATTCGTGGGGTGGTCGGAGTATCTGCGGCAGCCCCTGTCCAGGGCAGCGGGGATGTCACAGGCCTTCCCTTCTCCTTTCTCCAGCCTGTGCTGGGGCCAGACTTGGTCTGCTTGGTCTGCTGGTGCCCACATGAGCCAGAGCCACTGGAGCTGCCGCATCTACTGCACTCCAGCCCAAGCAGGACGGAGCAGCTGGGAGCCCTTCCAGGAGGGCTAGGGGGAAAAGGGGATGTGGGGTGGAAGTGAGGGCCATCAGCGTGTGCGTGCGTGCGTGTGATGTTCTTATGAAATCCTCATCCCTTTCCGAGGCATTGCTCCGCCAGTACGAGGTGGCCGGGCCAAGCAGGGGACTAGATCGGGCACTGATGGGGCCAGAGGGGTGTGGGTTGGGACAGACCATAGATCTTTGCAAGTAGGTTCCGGTAGGGAAAAGGTTGAGAACCACTGAGCTAGACGAATGAAAGCGCTCTTGCTCACAAGGACTTTAATATGCCTACACTGACAAACCTTTTCTAATGTAAACTTGGTCTGACTGTCTTCAGCTATGGCTTGGAAAAGTGATTTTCCTTGACCCCTACCCCCAGCTTTGGGATAGGCAAGTGTCAAATGATGTTCTGTTCTGAATTCTTTTTGCAGTTATTAAGTTAAAATCTATAAAAGTGCTTAGAGAAGCCAACGGCATGTACTGTGGACTGAAGATATTTCCAAGTTCTGTTCATAAGGACTAGTAGCTTTTGTTTCAAGCGAAGGTGACTTTAACTGTTTAAAAATTGTCTTGTGCCCAGTGATGATGTAAATCACATTAAGTTCTATTGTGAACCTTCTGAACATAAGATCTTTTTGGCGGGTTTCTTACTTTATTATTTCTTTCTTTATTATTTCTTGTAGGTGAGCACAAAATGTTAAATGGTGCTGGTCCCAAAACTTTAAGTTGGACTGGCAGACGGTTGTAACTATGCATATCTGGATTTCCACTTGAAGTACTTTCTGCAAGCAAATAACTTCTCTGTTCTGTTTTGACATGAGGACAGTGAAATAAGTTTTACTTTCCTTCTACCTTGGCAACAAATAAGGGAACTCTGGAGCTGGTGAATTCTGCTAAGTGCTTCATTCTGCTAATGCTGTTATCAGTGGTGACGCATAGGGTGTGCATGGGAGTGCACGTGTGCATGGGAGTGCACGTGGACTCCTGGCAAGCACTGATGCACCCGCTAACAGGCTGTGCTCCCTGCTTAGGTGATGGGCAGGCAGGAGCACTGGATGAAATGCTGCAGCCAGTTCCCAATTGGTGAGATTGGCTGCTGGGAGAAGAGGAGAAAACTGTACAACCTTGTAGCTTCACGCCTCCACATCACATGTATGGTGAAAGCAGTAGGTAGCTTCTTGAAAGGCACTGATCTTCCCTTTATATTCCTGCAGTAATCACTACAGAGAGACCTGAGAGCAGTTCTCATAATACCTAGATCAGGGGCTCCCTAGGGTGAGAAATGAGGCTTGCCTATCAAGTAGAGAAGTGTGAGACTCCTTTTCTCACACAGTCAGTTATCTTTGTGATGGCTAAAATAACAAAGACCTTTTCATAGGTCTCTGGCAAAAAAAAGGTAAATATTTGCCTTGAATTACTGTTGCTCAAAGAACCTAATTGGAAAGTTGCTACACTCAAGTGTTGTAGTAGTCATTGTGACAAACTCTGAATAGCTGTAATTCAGGCAAAAGATGCTACACTAAACTTAATACAAGCTAGATAATACAACATGAACATTAAGTCCAATAAAAATATTTGGAGACCTTTGAAACATGTAAAAGGAGCCAGTAATTTGTTCTATGTTTACTTCTTGGCCTGGCTCTGGCCTTCCAAGTGCATCTGATTAGTGACTGATTGCAGCTAATGTAAATGTGACTTTAAACCAGGGGTGAGCAAACTGTGGCCTGTGGGCTGCATGTGGCCCACGAGGCCCCTAAAAAAACTTAGAAAATTAATATTGATCTGTCCTTGGTTCCTGTCACTTTTGACAGGACCCAGGGGAAGCCTGGCAGGCTCCTGCAACAGCAGGGCCTGCCAGGCCTCACCCCCCCCAGCAGGAAGCCCTAACAGGCAACCACCTGGCTGCCCCACCTGGCTGCCCCAGTACGGGAACTTCAGGTAAGGGGGTGGGGAGGAGGGAAGGAGCCCAGGGAAAAGTGGCCCTGCCCCATGGCTGGCACTCCCTGCTGCAGCCACTTGCAGCCTGTTATGGGGCTGTCCTGAGCAGGCACAGGCAGCCCCCGGGGGGCCGC